>NC_066542.1:16452599-16465099 GCF_024679095.1 Eriocheir sinensis
TCGAAAACCTAACCATTATGGAGTGCAGAAGATTAAATAGTTTGGTTCGGGGAATTACAAGACACCGTGTTGGACTGAGAAATCGGTTCCAAGTCATTAACACGGCTATATTTATGGTTTCCTCGTTGCTACACCATTACTTGAACAGTCAAATAGAAGTGGAGAAAAAGATGCTGGTTATTATGCAGACAGGAAGTGAGCATGAAGGATTGTTAGGGAATTGAGAGAGCTTGAAGATATTCGAATGATTGGGAATAAGAAGGACATTTTCCTTCATTATAGCTCTCCTTTCCTTCCTCTTTGCCCTTCTCCATAGCCTATGACTTGATCTATATTTATTTTCCTTATAGCTTTACCATTTTCCCTCTTTTCTTTCCTTATTTTGAACATTTTCCTCCACTATATCGTTCTCCTTTTTCTTCCTCTTCGCAATTTTCCAGTCTAATATTCAGTTTACGGTATATTTGTGTTTCCCTTGAAGCTACACCATTTTCTGCCCTTCCTTTTCTTATTACGTTTTCCTTCACTATATTTCTCTCCATTTCTTCCTCTTGCCCTTTTCCATAGCCGAATATTCATTCAAATTTCGCCGTCATCACCATCACCACCGCCAAGCAAGTATGATCATCACCATTATCGAATTCCACCTCACCGTTTTCATTTCACGTCTGATGTTATGTTCGTTTGGGTGAAATTAGCGTCAAAACGGTGAACATTCAGAATATTTCGCAGATACTGTTTTTCCTTTTAACTTTTTTTTTTCAAAGACGTCTCCTATACCATTGTTATGTTAACACTTCAAATGTTACAGTAACAGTATGGTAGTGGTAGTAGTAGCAGTAGTAGTGGTGGTGGTGGTATAGCAGCAGCAGCAGTCGTAGTAGTAGTAGTAGTAGTAGTAGTAGTAGTAGTAGTATAGTAATGGTGATGGTAGTATTAGTATTAGTAATCATAGTAGTAGTAGTAGAGTAATAGTGATGGTAGTATTAGTATTTGTAATCATAGTAGTAGTAGTAGTATAGTAATGGTGATGGTAGTATTAGTATTAGTAATCATAGTAGTAGTAGTAGAGTAATAGTGATGGTAGTATTAGTATTAGTAATCATAGTAGTAGTAGTAGTAGTAGTAGTAGTATAGTAATAGTGATGGTAGTATTAGTATTAGTAATCATAGTAGTAGTTGCTGTCGTTATAGAAGTGATAACATCAGCAGCATCAGTAGTAAAATAATTAGATAATGCGACAAGAATAATACACACAAGAAAAGGAGGAAAAAAAGAAAATTAGGAAAACAAAAAAAGAAAAAGAAAAGAAAATCCCAAACTACTATTGCTACTACTACTACTAGTACTATCACCACCAATACTACACCACCACCATCACATCACCGCCAACACCAAAGAAACGTTTCCCACCAACCACCACCATCACCACCTTTATGTCAATCTGGCAACTAAACCACCACCACCACCACCACCACCGTCCCCTCCACCCTCCAGATCCCAGCAACAAGAGATAGGAGGGGAGAGGAAGGGAGGGGCGGAGGGGAGGGGAGAGGAGGGAGGGAGGGAGGATTGTCTTCCGGATTTTAAGTTCATTCAGAAATAATTTACTGTTGGCGTAGAGGGAGGAGGAGGAGGAGTAGAGGGAGGAGGAGGAGGAGGAGAGGATAAGGAGGAGGGAGGGGTGGGAGGAGGAGTACATATCTGGCTCTAGATCCCCACGTGTGTGTGTGTGTGTGTGTGTGTGTGTGTGTGTGTGTGTGTCAACTTATGTGGTGGCATTGGTGATGTAGATTAGTTTCATAATAATAATAATAATAATAATAATAATAATAATAATAATAATAATGAGATACACTAATGTCTTCATACATGTTATGTAAAGCATATGTAAAGCAGTGTTACGATAAACAATAAGATATCCATAGAATTATATCCCTTCCAATAATTCCAACTGCTAATGCGTTTATTCATAATTATTACCATGCTTATGCTTCATCACTACATAAGCACCACCACCGCCATCCTCATAATTTACGCAAGCAGAGAATTTCTATATATCATTAAATAAACCCAATAATTCCACAACTTACCGGTTATCAAAAGTACCACGAATTACTAACCCATAATAAACTGACACACACACACACACACACACACACACACACACACCTGTCACCACCTTTACCTGACTATGATGGATTAAAACTGTCCCACCAACCTGAAATTACTTTGGGCATTTTTCAACCGTTCCATTCATTTCACTGGGCCCTGAACGGAGTGGCCGCCGCTATCATTTCACCATTATTATGGTATCACTATAATCATTATTATTATTATTATTATCATCATCATCATACTGCCAGAACCTTTGCTTGAATGACTGTTTTCTCTCTTTATGAATCTGTATAAAGCCAACACCGAGGACAAATACAGCAATATTCCAGTGGTAGTTGAGGTGGTGGTAATAGTAGTAGTGGTAGTAGTAATAATAGCAGTAGTAGTAGTAGTAGCTATAAGTTGTTGTCACTATCATTTAAATAACCAAATGAAAATAGTTTTTTGAAAATTCTCGCAGACCACTAAATATTATGCTTCATATATATTTATTTTCTCGAATGTGGTAAAATAAGAGACGTAGGAGTTGGTACACGTGACTTTCAATAATAGGATTTCTGGCGATTATATCATTATTCCTAAATCATAAAATATTTACAAATAACAACATTAATTATTTATAAGAGCAGTAGTTTTGATGCTGGTGGCTGAGGTCGACATTATTATTATATATTATCATTATTACCATTATTATTATGCTGTTATCTTTGTTGTTGTTTGCAAAATAACAGTAGTAGTAGCAGCACAATTAATAGCTATGGTACTTCTGGTAGTAACAGCAGAACCATAAATAGCAGAAGTATATAGCAGAAGCAGCAGCAGTAGTAGTAATAAAGTAATGGTACTAGTAGTAATAGCAGCAGCAAAGATGTTAGTAATAGTAGTAGCAAAAGTATTAGTTGCGGTGGTAGTAGTGGCAGCAATAGCATTGATAGCAGTAGCAGTAATAGTACTAGTACAAGAAGTAGTAGTAGTAGTAGTAGTAGTACATGTACAAGTAGTAGTGGTACTAGTACTAGTACAAGTAGTAGTAGTGGTACTAGTAGTACAAGAAGTAGTAGTGGTACTAGTAGTACAAGTAGTAGTAGTACTATAGTAGAAACTATTAGCATCAGCAGCACTTAAAACAGGAGTAGTAAAGTAGGAAGTATTTTTTTTTATATAACCATTAATATACCAGCATCCTTATTATCTGTGACACACACATACACACACACACCACTGCACGCAATGCTGTACACAACACCATATGGCTACTGCTACAGGATATGGATGTACTCCCACCAACAACCAAACCACCACCACCAACACAGCATGAAGCATATACGCAACACCAGCACCAGCACCAACCAACGCCAGCCAGTATACGCAATGCACCAACCAACACCCACACACCACAACGGTTCAGTGTACTCGACCTAGCCCTCCCTGCTTCACCACCACTACCACCACCACTCCGCTACAAATCTCTGCATAGATTCACCACCATTCCACCTCCACCACCACCAGCAGCTAGAATAGGTTTGGGTGGAGAGAAGCAGACGCCGCCACCGCCGCCGCCGCTAGTGGTGATGGCGGCGGCAGCTCCAATGGCGGGCAAGCGTAGTGGTGGAGTGGTGGTGATGTTGGTGGTGATGGTGGTGGTGAGGCGGTTGGGGTGAAGGGAGCCAGTGGAGGAGATGGTGTTGAGGAGAAATGGTGAAGAAATGGGGTGTGGAGAGAGAGAGAGAGAGAGAGAGAGAATGGAGGACGTGTGTGGGGGGGCTCCGGCTGCGTTGAGGTGGTGGTGGTGGTGGGGATGGCGGGTTGGCGGGCGGGCGTTGGTGGTAACGTCATCACCCCCACCACCACACCACCACCGCGCCCACCACACCACTACCACACCACCTCCACCACCACCACCAGCAACAAACAAAGACCAGCAAGCGCCCCTCCCTCTCTCTTGCTCCTCGCCTTCCCTCCCTCTCTCTTCTCTCCTTCCCTCCCTTCACTCCCTCTCTCTCTTCTTTCCTTCCTTCACCCCCGCCCGCTTCACACACACACACATACAAACACACACACACGTTCCGCAACTCTCCCTCACATCCCAAAAACGTTGAGAGGTGATGGGTCAAGATGTGTGTGTGTGTGTGTGTGTGTGTGTGTGTTGACGGAGGGAGGGAGGGACATACACACATACACACACGCGGCCAGAAGCACGTGGTGTCGGTAGTTTTGGCCAGAGCGACTCCACCAATCCTTTTAATAATCAACAATTACCATTCGGCTAGGCGACCGCAAGGGCGTAAGCCGCAGCAGCAGCAGCACCACCACCACCACCACCATTCACCTCCACCCGTCCTCCTCCTCCCTCCCTCTCCTCCCCCAAGTATTTATTCTCTATTCAAGACTAAAGTTGGTCAGTAAAGAGGCGAGTGATGGAGAAACGTTGTGGAGGTGGAGGAGGAGGAGGAGGAGTAGGAGGCCATGCCGGCATTGTTTACAGGCTGTCACGTGCGTAAAGGAAGCCTGACATGGGGAGTAAATAATTGACAAGTAATGCATATTGCAGCCGTGCCTGCGGCCCTCGCCGGGGGTCCGGGCCTTACGGGGGGCGCCCATCGCTTGCACGTGGACCACGGTCACGCCGGCACACGTACGGGCGTCTTACGTGAAATAAAGTGGAAATTTGGGGGAAAAAATGTTGTTGGAGTGAGCTACGTGGCGGCGGCGGCGAGCGTCCTCCCCGGCTGAGCGCCCGTCCGGCCCGCCCAGCGCCCGCCTCCCCGCCTGAGCGCCGCCACCCGGCCCGCCATGCAAAAACTGGGGTGGGTGATGCTGGTATCAGCTGATGTGACCCCCCCTACCCCCAACCCGCCCACGCCGCCCACACCACGCCCACAGTAACCCTGCATAACGCCGATGCGACCCAAAGAGGACAGGGGCGTGGGGCGCGGCAGGGCTTGTGAGGGCTGTGATGGGCTGCAAGGACCACCCCTGCAGCCCAATACTAGCCCTAACAGCCCCCACGCCCTCACGCCCACCCCCACCCGTAACATGGGCACGCCACGCCGCCCCAAGCCCTCCATGCAAGAGGTGCAGCCCCGGCCCAGCCCCGCAGCACGCCCGCAGCCCCGCAGGACAAGTGTGGCTATTTACCTTTTTGTATGACGTGAGGGTCTCCAGGGCCGCGCGGTGGCGGGCGCTCCTGCCGGGGGGAAGCTGTGTGGCGGCCGTGGGCGTGGAGGAGAGGGCGTACGGGCGGCGTGGTGGATAAAATAAGTGGGTGTGTTGTGAGGGAACAGCGGCCGGCAGTATCGACCAACACCACCTCTGGCCCGGCGAGAGTAACCGAGCGTCACCACCACCACCACCACCGCGGCGCCTTCACCACCACTCCTACACCACCACCACTGCGGCGCCTTCACTGCCACCACCACGGGCGCCACCTCCCCTCGTCACTCCGCCTGCAGGTCACACCCGAGCCTCAGGAGGGCGGTACACCATGGCTGGGAACACAATTTCCAGTCACACAGCAAAAAGTGGTGATAGTTCCCCGGCGCGAGTACCCGATCCCGCCGCACCTCCAATCACCTCCAATTCACCATGTATTTCTCACTTCCAGGGCGTCGTTCACTACTCACATCACACACTACACCATGCTCCAGGTCTGGCGCGACGTTTGAGGCACATTTTCGCCACTAGACCCTCGATTTTAGGGGTGAAAAGCGTGAGGGAAGCCGCCGAGCGCTGCACCACCAAGCCGCTGACTCGAGTGTGTGGCGCTGAACAAGGGACTGTGGCGGGGTGCTGCTGCTCCCTCCCGACACAGCCCTTTTTTATGCCATATTTCTCCTTCCCTGGACCTCCCACGAGCCTCAGACCAGACCAAACTCACAGCCTGATCTTCCGGGGACCTAATGCGTGACTCCTGCACTCATGATACACGACCAAAGGGGAGAAAACACCGTTGAAAAGTGATTAATCAGGATGGTGGTCGGCGCGCCTTGGGCCCCCAGGTGGCAGCAGGGTGCAGGCGGCCGCATCAGAACCAACCCTGGCAGCCGTAGGATTCACAGCCCTCCACAGCCTCCCACAGCCTGCCTCCACCTCTCAGGACACATCCAAGCCATATATAAGCTTTGATTTATACTCCATTGCGGTTATTTCATATTAAGACAGTCGGGGTTCAGCTGGATGAGCTTCGAGGTAAGACAGTATGGGCGGCGGTCGGCAGCGCGTAGCACGGCTGGAGGGTTTTCCACAGCCGGCGGAGGAAAGACGTGATCGATGCCAAAGCCAGACCACCACAGCCGATCCACGCACAGCTTTCATAAATTAAAAACGCCTTCGATGGCCCAGAAGGGAGTAGAGGCGGCCCATACCAGAAGGAGAACATGCTGGAGCTGCCATGGCGGTGATGGGGAGGAAGAACAGCCGTGGTGACGAGCATAAAAGCCGGGCCCAGCCTGGCTATGTGTGCAGCTGCTGTTAGCCGACCCAACCAACCAGCCAGCCAGCCGAGCCATCCAGCCCCAGCCAGCCAACACCACCACCACCACTACCATCACCAACGCGTTACTTCACCACCACCACTACTACTACTACTGCCACCACTACAACTATTTACTACCACTACTGTTCTCATAAGCTTATCATACCACTTCTTTTCAAATTTCAAAACTAATATTTGAATTTACTACATATATTACGACCACCACCATCACTACTAATACCACCAATATTACCACTACTAACCCACATTATAACACCAGCAACACCACCGTATCCTCATATCACCATTATCATCACTACGTTTACTGCAACACTATATAGTTTTATTTATTTATTTTCTTGCCTCCAGGTCACCGCTGTTACCAACTACACTATTGTTACCAACCACCACCACCACCACCAGTCTTTCCCCCGCAGCAGGCCTGATATATCGTAAACGTTTAACCACCGCTATTCCAGTGGCTCACAAAATCCCCCTTACTATTATTCCCACGACCCCCCTCCACCACCGCCGCCACCAATGCTAATATCATAACCAGAACTACTACATCAATGACTTTCTCAGCTACTACTACTACCACTACTATTACTAACCATCACCACCACCACTACCACTACTACTACCACCACTGCTACTATTACTACTACTACTATTACTACTACTACTACTTTTCTCAATAAATATGAATCGTACCCAACGGACATTAAGGACTTCTGTATCACTATTATCATTATTACTCTTTCGTATTTCATCAGTGCAGCTGAATTCTGATTGCCATGTTCTGCTTTTAAATGTTCGTACTATTAAACTTCATTCTGATCATAATAATAATATTTTTTTCCTTATTCCGTTTGTCCTTTTATGGTTATTGGTATCTTTGATCACCTGTGCAAAAAATTCAATTATCAGTGGTTTCTGTTAACTTCTTCCCCTCTCTCCTTTATAAGTATTATTTTGAAGTAGTGAGCAGAAGTTAGTGTGTGTGTGTGAAAACGAAAATTATATTTACTTGCCAACAAGAATACAAAGTTTGATTCTCTCTCTCTCTCTCTCTCTCTCTCTCTCTCTCTCTCTCTCTCTCTCACCTACTCCCAAAACTCGTATCTCTCTCCCTCTCCCCTCCCTCCTCCCCTTTCGTCTTCAATCAACCTCTCCTACCCCCACCCCCCTTCCCGCCCTTCCTCCCTCCTTCCCTCATTCATTCTCTTACTTCCATTCACTGATATTCTCTCTCTCTCTCTCTCTCTCTCTCTCTCTCTCTCTCTCTCTCTCTCTCTCTCTTTTTTAAAGGAAACAAATAACTGTGAAGATTATTGCTGTAAACGAAGATTTTTAGCATTCTTTTAGTTTTTGTTTTCTTCCCCCTTTTTTTCATTTACTTATTTACTTCTTTTTTTTTCTTTCTCTCTTCCCCCCGCAGAAGAATTATTATACTGCCTTGCTTTTCCTTTCTTCTTTTCTCGTTCTTCCCTCCTTCCCTCCCCTCCCTTCCTCTCTCCTTTATCTTCCTAACTCGCCCTCCTCCTCCTCCTCCTTCTCATTCTTCTTCCTTCCCTCCCGCACTCCCTTTCATCCTTCTCCTTCTCATTCTTCTTCCTTCCCTCCCGCACTCCCTTTCATCCTTCCTTCGTATCTCCCTTCCTCTTCCATTCCCTAACTTTCCTTACTTTTATCCTTCCTTCCGTCTATCCCTCCTCCTCCAGTTCTTTTGTGTCCCTTCCTCCCTTTCTTCTGCGAAAATGATGATGGTGGTGGTATGGTGGTGGTGGTGGTGGGTGGTGGCGACAGAGGAGGAGGAGGAGGAGGAGGAAGTCTAGGAAGAAGAAACAGAATGACAATGATGATTATGCAACTCCTACTCCTTTTTCTTCTCGTGCATTTCTTCCTCTTTACATTTCTCCTCCTCCTCCTCCTTCCTTTCACTTACTAGTACTACAAAAACTAATAGAATGCTTTGTAAATCTCTCTCTCTCTCTCTCTCTCTCTCTCTCTCTCTCTCTCTCTCTCTCTCTCTCTCTCTCTCTCTCTCTCTCTCTCTCTCTCTCGTTCCTTGTTGCAACTAAGGGTCAGTTTGAAAAAAATAAATATCTCGTTTTCTTTCAAAGTCGAGCTTCTAAAAATAAAAACAACCAGTCGTATTTTTTTCTCCCAAATCATGAAAACGCCATTATTAGTGGACAAAAAGAACTTGAAGTAATTAAAAAATACGCCTTTCACAATTTGTCAATGTTATATTTTTTACCCCCTTCTGGGAGAGGGAGGGAGAGGGGAAGAGGGAGGGGTGATTACTGGATAGGATAAAAATGGAAAAAAGAGGGGAAAAATAAGGAATACATGCCCACAAGAATGTACTACAATAAATGATACTATGTAATTTCTGTCCTTCTGGTAACTCATTTCTGTAATTTCTGTCTTTCTGGTAACTCATTTCTGTAATTTCTGTCTTTCTGGTAACTCATTGCTGTAATTTCCGTCTTTCTGGTAACTCATTTCTGTAATTTCTGTCCTTCTGGTAACTCATTTCTGTAATTCCTGTCTTTCTGGTAACTCATTTCTGTAATTTCTGTCTTTCTGGTAACTCATTTCTGTAATCCCTGTCTTTCTGGTAACTCATTTCTGTAATTTCTGTCTTTCTGGTAACTCATTTCTCTAATTCCTGTCTTTCTGGTAACTCATTTCTGTAATTCCTGTCTTTCTGGTAACTCATTTCTCTAATTCCTGTCTTTCTGGTAACTCATTGCTGTAATTTCCGTCTTTCTGGTAACTCATTTCTGTAATTCCTGTCTCTCTGGTAACTCATTTCTCTAATTCCTGTCTTTCTGGTAACTCATCTACTTTCTATCTATCTGTATGTAAGTTTGTATCTATCTACCTATCTTTATCCGTCAATGTACCTGTCTATTTATCTATCTGCCCTCATCGCACACACACACAAAAAAAATAACATCTAGTGCAACATCGTAATTTGAAACGGTAGAGCGGTGCATTGTGTGAAAATAAGGAATGTTTTGTCAATAGTAATAATATTGATGCAGGGAGGATCAGTGAAGGAATGGAAGGTAAGGAAAGGGAAAGGTAAGCGGTATAGGACCCTTAGAATTACTTGCTTGGGTTAAGGGCTAAGGTTCATTACACGTTCTATGTATGCTTCTCTAAGGGTTCAAAGGGCATATAATTAAAATGGGGTAAGGTCGGTTCTCTCTCTCTCTCTCTCTCTCTCTCTCTCTCTCTCTCTCTCTCTCTCTCTCTCTCTCTGTAGAATAGTAACTACTTACCTACCTATTACCTATCCATCTGCCTATCTATCTATCTATCTATATATTTATCTATCTATCTATCTGTCCATCTATCTGTATGGGTGTGTATCTAAATAAATATCCTCCAAATCTGTCTCCATGTATCTATCCATCTATCTATCTATTTATCTATCTTTGTAACTAAGAAACTACCTATCCATCTATTTATATATCTATCTATCTTTGAAGTCATGTAACAATTTATCTATCAATGTATTCATCTGTTTACCAATCTATCTATCCATCTATCTATCTATCCATCTATTTCTCTATCTATTTCTACTGCTGCCAAGTCCAGTTAAATTGACATTCACTTGTCAGATTAAAAAAGAATCCATGGCATATTATTCATTTTTCTAGGTTCGACTGCTCGGCCCCGAAAAAAAAGGTCCAAAAAAAAAAAAGAAAAAAAAAAAGATTCGAACACACACACACACACACACACACACAAGCACGCACGCACACATGGAAAGAAGAGTGACTGGGTGACATTGATGAATTGAATAAAGGGGAACATAATCAAATAAATATCATATAAATAGAAAAAATCGGATATTGTATTATCATTGTTGTTATTTTGTTATTTGGTGGTGGTGTTGTGGTTGCGTGTGGTAGTTGCCGCTTTTGTTGTTGTTGTTGTGTTGTGATTTTTTTGTTTTGTTTTTGGTACTGTTTCATAAATACACGTAAATACAATGAATAAAAACAATGGAGCGGTGAGTAGCGTTTTTTTTTTTGTGTGTGTGTGTGTGTACTCTTTTTGTTGCCCTTGAGCCGTGTCCTTTGATGTAAAAAAAAAAAAAAAGAAAGAAAGGAAGAAAGGAAAAATAATGAAAGTAAGTAAAACAAAGGTAGGAAAGATGAAAAGAAGGAAGATAGGAAGACAAGGAAGGTTGAAAATATAACAAAAAAAAAAAGAAATAAAGAGAGAGAAGAAAAAATAAAATAAATGGATGAAAGAAAGCACTAAAAAATGGTTGAAAAGTATATGAAGATAGGGAGGAAAGAAGTTAGAAAGAGGGGAAGATAAAAAGTAAGGTGGGAGGAAAGGAAGAAATAAAGGGGAAGGCCACATAGAGGAAAACATGGAACTGACAGATAGAGAAAAAAAAAAGTGTGTGTGTGTGTGTGTCAGAGAGAGAGAAAGAGAAAAAGAGAGAGAGAGAGAGAGAGAGAGAGAGAGAGAGAGAGAGAGAGAGAGAGAGAGAGAGAGAGAGAGAGAGAGAGAGACGTGACCTACATAGAAAAAAAAAGACAATATTCGGACCTTCAATTTTCAAACAAGAGCGAACATGGAAATAAATAAATACACAAACAAATACAAACAAATAAACAAACGGAAAAACGAAAAAATAAAGAACAAACAAACCCAACCTATAAACAACGGTAAACAAAAACAACAAGAAAAATAGTCAAAAAAGGAAACACACACAGAGAAAGATTTAATTTATAACTCGACCGACCAAAGCAAAAAAATAAAAAAATAAAAAAAGGTTGATAAATTTGAGTAGAAGGGAAAAGTAGACAAGCTGAAAATCCTCCCCCCTCCCCCTCTCTCCTCCCTGCTCCCCCTCCCTCTTTCCCCCTCTCTCATCCCCTTCCCCCCTTCTCTCCTTCCTCTTCCTCCTCCTTCCCCCTCCCCTCTTCCCCCTAATCCCTAATTTTACCCACATAACAAAAATGAAAAAAGAAGAAAAAATAACAATAATTACAGAATCCGAGAGTTGTGGTCATCATGATTGTAGCAGGAAAAAATAATAAAAAGAATGATAATAAAGAATAAATGTAGAGCAAAAAGCGAAAGAAAAAAAATAAAGAGAAGACTGTAGCAGAAAAAAATATGAAACAGGATATAAAAATAAATACAAATAGAGATTGCAGCAGGAAAAAAAAACTAGACTAAAGAATAAATATATAAAACACGACACAAAAGAAAAAAAAGAAAAACAGAAAAGAAGAAAATCACAATCCAAAGATAGTTTTAACAATAATCGCATTAGAAAGAAAGAAAAAAAAAAACAGGTGAGATAAAAATAGTGGAGAAAACGAAATTAAAAAGAAACGGTTGAGGAATAAAAATAAGATAATGGAAAACGATGAACCAGGATGCGGAGAACCATTTGTATTATTATTATTATTATTATTATTATTATTATTATTATTATTACTTGCAGTAGTAGTAGTAGTAGTAGTAGTAGTAGCAGCATTATTTTCATTATTATTATTATCATTATTATTATTATTATTATTATTATTATTATTATTACTAGTAGTAGTAGTAGTAGTAGTAGTAGTAGTAGAAGTAAAAGTAGTAGTAGTAGTAGTAGTAGTAGTAGTAGTAGTAGTAGTAGTAGTAGTATTTGTTGTTGTTGTAGTAGTAATAGTAGTATAAATCTATTAATGATGATAATAATAATAATAATAATAATAATAATAATAATAATAATAATAATAATAATAATAATAATAATAATAATAATAATAATAATAACAATAATAATAACAATAATGAGAATAACACGTATAAGAAAAATAAGCACAACAGCAACAACAACAACAACAATAACAACAACTATTACTACTACTACGA
>NC_066542.1:16470099-16485099 GCF_024679095.1 Eriocheir sinensis
CACCCTGCTCTATATAACTTCCAGAACCTTATTAACAGCCCCCTGCTCTATATAACTTCCAGAACCTTATTAACAGACCCCTGCTCTATATAACTTCCAGAACCTTATTAACAGCCCCCTGCTCTATATAACTTCCAGAACCTTATTAACAGCCCCCTGCTCTACATAACTGCCAGAACTTTATTAACATCACCCTACTCTTCAACCACCAAAACCTAACATCAACAGTCATAACAGCACTTCAATTTCTTCTTATTCTATTTTTTTGGACTAGAATCAAATCTCTGCGTTTCATCAGCCTTTCCAGAGATTCCAAATTTAGACGCTCTCGCCTGTCCTGATGTTCTATAGCGAAAGGACGATCCCTGTGCATTGTCCCATTGTTCAACGCTCCATTCTCTGTCTTTCTGATCCCCGCCGTACCTGATGCCCTGGACACACACTTACACGTAGGCCGATGACTTTCAACTTCTCCTCACTTCACTTGCCGATAACCACTTCTTGACACTTTTGCCTTCCCCTCCCTCCCTAACCTCCTTTCCCTACCTCCCTCTCTCCCTCCCACCCACTTCTCTCTCGACGTGACATTCAAACACGTAAATAGAAAAACGAAAGAACGAGAGAAGGTGGAAATGAAAAGAAAAGAAAAAGTTAGGATGATAAAAATCAAGATAATAAGATAGATAGAGAGAGAGAGAGAGAGAGAGAGAGAGAGAGAGAGAGAGAGAGAGAGAGAGAGAGAGAGAGAGAGAGAGAGAGAGAGAGAGAGAGAGAGAGAGAGAGAGAGAGAGATCTGCAATGTAACCATGATATGCTAACTAACGGGGAGCATACACTAGGGGGCGCGTCGCTTCACTCGTAACGTTTGAGACTATGTTAAGATGCGTGGTGTCAACGAACTAAAGTGAAGATTCCCTCATCCCATCCCATGTTTTCTTCTGTCACTCTGCCTGCTACCTTTTATCAATAGCTGCATGCTCGCGACTTTTCTGAACTTTTTATTCTTATTTTAACGGTATGCTCCCTCCCTAACTCTCCCGCGTCCTCCCTGCACACGAATTTCAACTCCAGCTAATCCCTACGCTGTCAAACTTCCTTACGTTAGAGCTTTAAGCGTTATCTTCATTCTTTCTTTCATCCTTTTCGCTGGTTAACTCTGGGCCAGCTTTCTTTTCTTCCTTCGTCTGTGTTTTCTCCTCCTTCTTTCCTTCCTTTCTTCCTTCTTTCTTCGTCTGTATTTCCTCCTTTCCTTCCTTTCTTCCTTCGTCTGTATTTTTTCCGCCTTCCTTCCTTCCCTTTTTCCTTCTTTCTTCGTCTGTATTTCCTCCTTCCTTCCTTTCTTCCTTCATCTGTATTTCCTCCTTCCTTCCTTCCTTCCGTTCTTCCTTCTTTCTTCGCCTGTATTTCTTCCTTCCTTCCTTCGTTCCGTTCTTCCTTCTTTCTTCGTCTGTATTTTTTCCTCCTTCCTTCCTTTCTAACTTCGTCTGTATTTTTTCCTCCTTCCTTCCTTCCTTTCTTCCTTTCTTCCTTCTTTCTTCGTCTGTATTTCCTCCTTCCTTCCTTTCTTTCTTCGTCTGTATTTTTTCCTCCTTCCTTCCTTCCTTTTTTCCTTCTTTCATCGTCTATATTTCCTCCTTCCTTCCTTCCTTCCTTCCTTTCTTCCTTCTTTCTTCGTCTGTATTTCCTCCTTTCTCTCTTTCTTTTTTCATCCGTATTTTCTTCTCCTTCCTTCCTTCTTTCTTCTTCTATATTTCCTCCTTCCTTCCTTTCTTCCTTCTTTCTTCGTCTGTATTTCCTCCTTCCTCTATTTCTTTTTTCATCTGTATTTTCTTCTCCTTCCTTCCTTCCTTTCTTCCTTCTTTCTTCTTCTATATTTCCTCCTTCCTTCCTTCCTTCCTTCCTACGACTTGAACACCATCTAGAAAGGAGTATCGTTACCTCAAAAAGTTTACATTAACAATATTTCTTTGGCTTCTATATTATTATTTTTACAGGAGAAGCGATTTACGAAACATTTTTTACTTTTTTTTTTTTTCTTTTTACTGTTTCTTTTTGCTGTAAAAATAAAGTAGTGTACAATATTCAAAAGTCGAAGTTATACTCTCTCTCTCTCTCTCTCTCTCTCTCTCTCTCTCTCTCTCTCTCTCTCTCTCTCTCTCTCTCTCATCTAATCTTCCTTCTTCATTTGTCTTTGTCTTCTTCCACTCCCGCTCCTCCTCCTCCTCCTCCTCCTCCTCCTCCTGCTTCGCCTTGGTTTCCAACAGAGGACGGAAGGGAAGGGAAGAAAGAGACTAAAGTTATTATTATTATTATTATTATTATTATTATTATTATTATTATTATTATTATTATTATTATTGTTTCTTCTAATGATCATAAAAGGACGCGTCATAATTGCTTTCTTTCTCGCGTGAATTAAAGAGGAGGAGGAGGAGGAGGAGGAGGAGGAATAGCAAGTGGAAAAAGAAGAGTAAGAAAAAATGTAAGAAAGCCACAGAGCAAAGAAGAAATGTAAAGAAGAAATTATGAGGAAGAAAAGGTAGGAGGAAAAAAAAAAGGAGGAAAAAAATACAGTATAAGACTCAGTAAGAGAGGCAAAAGGGAGAGGAGGAGGAGGAGGAGGAGGAGGAGGAAAGAGTTACTGGCTTGTTTGTTTCCTTCGCCGCTGGGAGGAGGAGGAAGAGGAGGAGGAGGAGGAGGAGGAGGAGGAGAGAAAACTGGAATAATAAACAGTGAACAGGAAAAACGAAGAGAGAGAGAGAGAGAGAGAGAGAGAGAGAGAGAGAGAGAGAGAGAGAGAGAGAGAGAGAGAGAGAGAGAGAGAGAGAGAGAGAGAGAGAGAGAGAGAGAGAGAGAGAGAGAGAGAGAGAGAGAGAGAAACAAAAAATAACCAGCAAATAAAGTGAACTGGGGAGAGGGGAAAGGAAGGCGGGGAAGAGAATATATGGAGGAAGGAGAGAAGGGAAGGAGAGGAGAGAGAGAGGGAGAGAGAGGGAGAGGAGGGAAGGGAAGTAAGGGAAGGGGAGAGGGAGAAAAAATATGAAGAATAACAAAACAAAAACATACCAGTACATAAAAGAGGGGAAGGGAGAGAGAGAAGGAAAGAAAAAAAAAGAGAAGGGGAAAAAAAGGATGTTTGTGAGCCATGTGGAAAGAGAAAAGGAAAAAAAGAGGAAAATGTGAGAAAAAGAGAGAAAAGGAAAAAGAGAGAAAAGGAAAAGAGAGAAAAGATAGAAAAAAATATACTGAAAAAGGAAGAAAGGACGAAAAAGGAATGAATGAATGAAAGAATGAAATAAAAATAAAAAACAACAGACAAAAAAATGAATGCATGATAGATAGATAGATATAGAGATAGATATAATGAAAAACTTAAAGAGAAGGTAGAAAAAAATAGTACCGGTAAGTAAGAGAAACCAAGAAGGAGAGAATGAAAAGAAGCAAGAAAAAAACAAGATAGAAAAAGCAAGCAAGGAAAATAGGTAGATGGATAGATAGATAAAGAGGAAAAGAAGAAATAAGTAAAGCGAGGAAGAGAAACAAACAGAAATAATTATAATAAGAGCGAAAAAAAGAAAGAGAGAGAATAAAATGTTAAAAGACACACTAAAAAAAAAAGAAGGAAAGAAAGAGAGAAAATATAATGTTTCTAAGGTATGAAAATAAATGTTAAAAGTGAAAATAAAGAAACAAAGGAAATTAAAAATGTATGTATGTGTATTTATGTATGTATAAGAATGTATGTATATATGTACGAATGTATATATGTATGTAAATATGTATAAATGTATGTATGTATATAAGTAATGATGTATATATGTATGTATGTATGTATGTACGTATGTATGCTTGCATGTATGCATTTATGTATGTATGTATGTACGTAATGAGGTTGTATGTGTTCATAAGATCTAAGTAAACACAGCGAAGAATGAACAAACAAAGAGATGAATAATTAATTATCTTCAAAGGGTGTCCATTGCTGTGTGTGTGTGTGTGTGTGTGTGTGTGTGTGTGTGTGTGTGTGTGTGTGTTTTACTTCTACAGAAATTACTCGGGGCGATAAAACACACACACACACACACACACACACACACACACACACACACACACACACTCAAACACACAAACACACACACACACACACAAAACCACCATCATCATCACCCTTATCACCACCACCACCACCATCACCACCACCACCACCACCACCACCAGAAGAGGGAGGGACAGGTGTGCTCACGGCGACACCTGAGCTGGGCGCGCGAGGAACAACAATTAGCAGGTAAAAAAAACGTGCCGTGTTACCTGTGTGTGTGTGTGTGTGTGTGTGTGTGTGTGTGTGTGTGTGTGTGTGTGTGTGTGTGTGTGTGTGTGTGTGTGTGTGTGTGTGAGAGAGAGAGAGAGAGAGAGAGAGAGAGAGAGAGAGAGAGAGAGAGAGAGAGAGAGAGAGAGAAAGTCGCTATTGGTTGTCAACAGTTTCCAATATCCTATATTTTGGAGCCCACGAGGGAGGAACGGGGCTGGAGGAACTATTTCTCTCTCTCTCTCTCTCAAAATTTCAAAACAAAGGTTCAGAGAAAAATGCCGGACAAAGAAAAGAAAGAGAAAGGAGAAGAAAGAAAGAATTTAGTAAACCCCTTACGTTATACTCTCTCTCTCTCTCTCTCTCTCTCTCTCTCTCTCTCTCTCTCTCTCTCTCTCTCTCAGACACAAAGCGGATCCCAATTAGGCTTCAGAAAAAAAAGGTAATATGAAAAGTTTTATCACAGTCGCTTTCAACATTTTAAGCCGAACACACACACACACACACACTACATACACACTGGAGAGAGAGAGAGAGAGAGAGAGAGAGAGAGAGAGAGAGAGAGAGAGAGAGAGAGAGAGAGAGAGAGAGAGAGAGAGAGAGAGAGAGAGAGAGAGAGAGAGAGAGAATGTTGCATCAATACTGAGACTATTAGCACTGTCAATAATTTCGATCTAGGAAAATGTTATTCGTAATTTCATAATAATAATAATAATAATAATAATAATAATAATAATAATAATAATAATAATAATAATAATAATAATAATAATAATAATAGTAATGATAATAGATAAAATAAAATAGTAATATAAAGACAAATCTCTCTCTCTTTCTCAATTCCCATTACCATTCTATTCCAGATTCCTAATAATTGGGTGAGTGAGAGAGAGAGAGAGAGAGAGAGAGAGAGAGAGAGAGAGAGAGAGAGAGAGAGAGAGAGAGAGAGAGAGAGAGAGAGAGAGAGAGAGAGAGAGAGAGAGAGAGAGTTTTTTGCTTTCTATCTTACTTGTCTGATTATATTATTGTTGTTATTGTGAAAAGAAACTGAAAAAAGACAGTCGGTAAGGTTAGGCAGGGGAAATAAAAGTATATGGAAGAGAAAAGAAAGATGAGGAAGGAGGGAAGGAACGGAGGAGGTGGAGAAGGAGGTGGAGGAGGTCGTGGAGAGGAAAAGGAGGAATGGGAGATAATTTGAAAGAGAAAAAAGAGGAAAATGAAGGAAAGGAAAGAAGATAAATATAAACTGACATATAATGATGAAGTCGTAGGGAAATAGGTTGAAAAGGAGAAAAAAGATGAATGATAACATAATGAAAAGAAGAGAAAAAAAATGAGAAATAGTAGTAAAAGAAAAATAATGAAAGGAGAAAGATATATAGTAAACCAATGAAAAGAAGGAAATGAGAAAAAATAGGAAGATAGCAAGGAAAAATAGGGAATTAAAAGGACAGAAAGGAAGGGAAATGAGACGTAAAGAAAATAGTGGGGAAAGACATAGTGAGTAAGAATAAGGGGGAAGGAGAAATAGAGAAAAATAATGAAAGAAAGGAAAAGGATAAAGGATAATAGGGAAAGAGATAGTAGGGAAGGAAAGGAAATAATAATAACACAATGAAGAGATGGGAGGGGGGCAGGGAAGGGGAGAACACGTATTTAACGAGAAAGGGGAAGAAAGAAAAAAAAAGAAGGAAAAGAATAGAGAAATTATACAGAAATAGCAATCAATAGTAGAGAACGAAAGGATAAAATGAGGAATTATGACAAAACGAGGGAAAAGGACAGAACAAGGGGAGATGATATTAAGCAAGGGGGAAAAGATAAAAAAAAAGGAAAATAGTAGGAAAATAATACAGAAATCAGTAGTTGAGAACGCAAGGATAAAATGAGGAATTATGACAAAACGAGGGAAAAGAAGGACAGGACAAGGTGGGAAGATATTAAGCAAGGGGGAAAAGATAAAAAAAAGGAAAACAGAAGGAAAATAATACAGAAATAATTATCAATAGTTGAGAACGCAAGGATAAAATGAGGAATAGTAATAAAACGAAGGAAAGGAAAGGAAGAACAGGTGAAGGGTTAGGGAGGGAGGGGGGGAGGTATTTAGCAAGAAAAGGGAAAAACGGGAAATAGGAGGGAAATAATACAGAAATAGTGATCAGTAGTAGGGAAGGACAGAATAAACAGAAGAAAAAGAAGAACTAAACGAAGGAAGAGAAGGACAAGACGAGGGGGGAAGGTACAAGAAACTGAAAGAAAGAAGAAAAAAAGGAAAAATAAGGAAATAGAAGGGAAGTAATACATAAAAAAGCAGGAGAGAAAGAAAGGATAAAAAGGGGAATACTAACAAAACAAAGGAAGGGAAGGGGAAAACAGGTGAAGAGTGAGGAAGAGGGAAGGTATATAGCAAGAAGGGAAAAAAAAGAGAAAAGGGAAATAGGAGAAGCAATACAGAAATAGCAATAAGTAGGAGAGAAAGAAAGGATGAAAAGAGGAATACTAACAAAACGAAGGGAGGGAAGGAAAAACAGGTGACCGATTGTGGGAGGGGCGAGAGGACAGGTGAGTTAGGGGGGGAGGGGGACAGGTGAGGAAGGGGCACAGGTATTTAGCAAGTCCCAGCGGTAATTAAGGAAGGTTTAATTATGGCGCTGAATGAACAAAGCCTCACCGATCCGCCGCTTTTCTTTCCGTCTTTGTTGACGAACCTAATGAAGCAGTTTTGGTGTGTGTGTGTGTGTGTGTGTGTGTGTGTGTGTGTGTGTTCAACTTGTAACCTCTCTCTCTCTCCCTTTTTTTTTATTTTGTGTGTAGGATGACTATAATAACAATGTAATTAGTTGTGTTTGATGAGGTATATAAAACACACACACACACACACACACACACACACACACACACACACACACACACACACACACACACACACACACACACACACACACACACACACACACACACACACACACACACACACACACACACACACACACACACACACACACACACACACATACACACAAACCACGTGTTCAAGTTTAGGCATAAAGAAGAGGAGGAGGAGGTGGAGGAGGAGGGATAGTAGGAAGAAGAAGAAGAAGAAGAAGAAGAAGAAGAAGAAGAATCAACATTTCCAGTAAGTAGCATAAGACAGAGTAGGAAGACGAGAAGGAGGAGGAGGAGGAGGAGGAGGAGGAGGGAATTCCCCGTATAAACCAGCTGATTGTAATAGCTTCCCCTTGAGGACTAAAAGGGCGTATGTTCACTATGCAGGTCACAGGTGCAAGAAAGACGTATGCCACACTCTCCCACGGTCCCCTCCTTCTCCTCCTCCTCCTCGTTCCTCTTCGTCTCCTCTTCCTCCTCTCTTTCTGCCGTATCTTATTTCTAAAAGCAAGCTCATGTGTGTGTGTGTGTGTGTGTGTGTGTGTGTGTGTGTGTGTGTGTGTGTGTGTGTGTGTGATTAAATGGATGATGACAGACTTCAAAGGTATAAGGAAGGGAGGGAGAGGAAGGGGGAGGGGGACGGAGAGAGGGAGAGTAGCTAGAGGGAGTGGAGGAAGGGAGGCCGTGACCTACCTTACCTCTCCCTCCTTATCTCCCTCCCTCCCTCCCTGCCTGCTTGTCCCTCCCTCTATCTCCTTCCCTCTCTTGTCAGACTTAAAGTTAGTCTCGGAATGTATGAATGAGAGGCAGTATTCTCGCTCCCTCCTCCTCCTCCTCCTCCTCCTCTCCCACCCTTCCCTACTCTTCTGTCCACTTGCCTCCTCCTCCTCCTCCCCCTCCTCCTCCTCTTCCCTTTCTCTCTCTTCCGGGGTTTAAAGATTAACAGTTGACTAGAGAAGGCAGTGGTGTGTGGTGGTGCTGTGTGTGTGTGTGTGTGTGTGTGTGTGTGTGTGTGTGTGTGTGTGTGTGTGTGTGTGTGGGTGTGGGTGGGTGTGTGTGTGTGTGTGTGTGTGTGTGTGTGTGTGTGTGTGTGTGTGTGTGTGTGTGTGTGTGTGTGTGTGTGTGTGGTTGTGGGTGTGGGTGGGTGTGGGGTTGGGTTGTGTGTGTGTGTGTGTGTGTGTGTGTGTGTGTGTGTGTGTGTTCACCATTTTCCTTTCCTTTGTTGATCTTTCTCGGTAATTGGCAATAAATTAAGAAAGAGAAACTTTTTACGAGAGAGAGAGAGAGAGAGAGAGAGAGAGAGAGAGAGAGAGAGAGAGAGAGTCACACAAATATTTACTGACAACAAACACAGACAAAATGACAGAGAGAGAGAGAGAGAGAGAGAGAGAGAGAGAGAGAGAGAGAGAGAGAGAGAGAGAGAGAGAGATCCAGCCTCAGGAGAAATACTTCAGGCAACACTCCTCTCCTCCTCCTCCTCCTCCATCACTCGTATGCAATTCTTTAGGGAGAGGAGGAGGAGGAGGGGGAGGCGCTTGAAGGCACACCTGAGGCAGACATAGAGGAGGAGGAGGAGGAGGAGGAGGAGGAGGAGGAGGAGGACATGAAGAACGGGAACCAACAAAGCAAACAAGTGACTCGTATAGAAAAAGAGAGAGAGAGAGAGAGAGAGAGAGAGAGAGAGAGAGAGAGAGAGAGAGAGAGAGAGAGAGAGAGAGAGAGAGAGAGAGGTCGTAAAATTTAATACACTGGGATTATAATAACGATAAGAAAACAGAGAAAGAGGAATAATAATAATAATAATAATAATAATAATAATAATAATAATAATAATAATAATAATAATAAAGGAGAATGACAAACAGAATCAAGGTCGAAGAAAATGAAAGAAAATGTGTAAAAATAGAATAACGGAAAAAGGAAATTAGACCAAAAAAAACATAAGTAAGAGGAGGAAGAAAAGGAGGAGGAGGAGGAGGAGGAGGAGGAGGAGGAGGAGGTAAAGAAGGAGACGATATAAATAAGTGAAGCGTGTAAAGATTAAGGAAGAAAAAAATATAAAAGAAACGTTTGGAGTAGAGGAAAAGCAAGAGGAGGAGGAGGAGGAGGAGGAGGAGGTGGTGGAAGAGGAGGAGGAGGAGGAGTGGGATGCGGTACGTTGCCTGTGTGAGGATTGGCGTTGCTACCTTCCCACACTCCTCCTCCTCCTTTTTCTTCCTCCTCCTCCTCCTCCTTCCTACTCCCTCCTCCTATTAGTCCTTCGCCTCCTATTTGTCGTCGTCCTCCTCCTCCTCCTTCTCTGCCTCCTTCAACGTCACCTCCTTTTCCTCCTCCTTCTCTGCCTCCTTCAACGTCACCTCCTTTTCCTCCTCCACTTCCTCCTTCTCTGCCTCCTTCAACGTCACCTCCTTTTCCTCCTCCTCCTCCTCCTTCTCTGCCTCCTTCAACGTCACCTCCTCTTCCTCCTCCTCCTGCTCCTCCTCCTCGTCATCTTCCTCCTAATCCTTCACGCTTTCCTGTTCCTCCTCCCCCTCTTGAATCCTTCCTTCCTATCCTCACTTCTTCCGAGCCTCCTCCTCCTCTTCCTCCTCCTCCTCCTCCTCTTCCTTCTGTTCCGTCCTCCTCTTCTCTATATTTGTCTCTGTTTATCTAATTATTATTTTTCATTTTTCTTTATTTTTTCTCCATACCATCATTTTATTTTCTAACTTTTGAGAAATATTGATTGGTCGACAGAGAGAGAGAGAGAGAGAGAGAGAGAGAGAGAGAGAGAGAGAGAGAGAGAGAGAGAGAGAGAGAGAGAGAGAGAGAGGACTAAGAATGCAAATCTTCATCTTTTCTTTGCCATCTCTCTCTCTCTCTCTCTCTCTCTCTCTCAATTTTATTCTTTCGTTGTCCTTTTTCCTCCCTTCCACCTTTACCCTTCATCCCCTATCCTCCTCCTCCTCCTCCTCCTCCCTTACTGTATGTTTTAGGAACCCAATCAGCCGACACGAAGAACCAGTGGCCCGGAAGTTTGTAAAGGTTACGAGAGAGAGAGAGAGAGAGAGAGAGAGAGAGAGAGAGAGAGAGAGAGAGAGAGAGAGAGTGAGAGTGTGAGTGTGAGTGTGTGAGTGTGTGTGTGTGAGAGAGAGAGAGAGAGAGAGAGAGAGAGAGAGAGAGAGAGAGAGAGAGAGAGAGAGAGAGAGAGAGAGAGAGAGAGAGAGAGAGAGAGAGAGAGAGAGGGTGGGCGTAATATACTCTCACAGATTATTCTCTCGCATCGATTTTGCATTAAACAAACTCATTAACGAAATAAGTAATAGTGATAATAATAATAATGATAATAATAATAATAATAATAATAATAATAATAATAATAATAATAATAATAATAATAATAATGATAGTAATAGTAATGATAATAATGGCGGGCAATGCTTTCCTATACAAGTTAATTTTAATGACAATGGGTCTCGTCTCTGGTGTCGATTGCAATAACAAAGTAATATTGATAGTATATATTAGTGGGATGCGGTGGTGGTGGTGGTGGTGGTAGTGGTGGTGGTGGCAGTGGCGGTAGTGGTGGTGGCGGTGGTGGTAATGATGACAGTAGTAGTAGTAGTAGTAGTAGTAATAGTAGTAGTAGTAGTAGTAGTAGTAGTCATTAGCGAACAGAGTTGGGGCTAATGACATCCAAGCTATGGAGCCCTCCATGATTATGTGTCGGGAAAATAAACATGGGTGGAGGTATCATTTATGTAGCAGTAGTAGTAGTAGTAGTGGTAGTTGTTGTTGTGTGGTTGTTATTCTTATCAACATTTTCATTAAAAGCATCATAGATTGTGTTGAATGTATTGTAAATCATATTCCACTTGATGCTGTATGATCATTTCTTCCTGCGTTAAAACGAAACATGATTTAGAGGATTATTTGCCCTACTACATGTTTTGTTTTGTTTTTTCCATCAGTTCTACGCAGTATTTGACTGATTCTCTCTCTCTCTCTCTCTCTCTCTCTCTCTCATTTCTAAGAATCATTTACTTTTCATCATTCTATTCTACTATTTACTTTATAATATAATTTTTCCACTCCGCTAAGAAACATCTAAGAAAGAAAATAAAACAAGCAAGAAAGAAAAAATAAGACCCGCTGTTAAAGAAAGAACAAGGAAGGAAGGAAACACGAGGAGGAGGAGGAGAAAGAAGAGGATAATGATGACATTGTCAGGTCTCACAGCACGAGAAAGCGACCCGTTGCTAAGAGAGAAATGGAAGGGAGGAAAAAACATCAACACAGGGGCCGTATACTCAAAACACACCTTATTACCGAGTGACGCCAGTTGGTGTTTCGAGAATACAGTCACAGGAAGACGATGCAGCTCCAACCTCTGTCCTAATGCTGTTATTGTGTTTCGCTATGTTCGCCATTTCGTACGCACGCACTCCTCCAATTAGTACACATTAAGGACAAAAGGCTGCTCTGAAATAATAATTAAGTTGATGTTTGAAAATAATGCGCTTATGTCGAAATGAAGAATGTCCTCTGATATAAATCTTCTTGTGATGATAAATAAATTTCATATTCCACCGCAATCTTTTTTTTTCTCTTCCAAGGAGAGGAAAAACGAAACAAATAAATCAGGAGACAAAATAAAAATAAACACAAATGTATAAGTTAATGAAAAATAATAATGAACACAAAAATAAATGAACTAACAGATTAATAAGTTTCCTAAATAATTAAATAAAGGAAGAAACCAGACAATGTAAAGAAAAAATAACACGTTACCTTACATGGTTATTTTTCTTCTTTTCTTCCGCCGTACCTCGCTGTCACGAACCCTGCGGAGGAAAGAAAAAAAAAAGGAATGTTGAAACTGTCAATAATAATAATAATAATGATAATAATAATAATAATAATAATAATAATAATAATAATAAAAATAATAAAAACTCCACCAGAAGCACTAACAACAACAACAACAACAACAGCAACGACAAAAACAACATAAGATAACAAAAGGAGGAGGAAGAGGAGGAAGAGGAGGAGGAAGAGGAGGAGGGGGAGAAGGAAGAGGAGGAAAGGAGGTGAGATGAAAAGAACCACGGGGAAATAATGAAGGAGAAGTAGGAGGAAGAGGAGGAGGAGGAGAGAGAGAGAGAGAGAGAGAGAGAGAGAGAGAGAGAGAGAGAGAGAGAGAGAGAGAGAGAGAGAGAGAGAGAGAGAGAGAGAGAGAGAGAGAGAGAGAGAGAGAGAGAGAGAGAGAGAGAGTTGCAAATATTTCATCTTTTAGCTCCATTGAACAAAACTTTTTCGCATCATGAACAAAAATTCAAGTCCAGTCGAGCGAAAATTTGGAAAAGAATAAAAATCTGATCATTAATTTTTGTACATCATCTTTTACTTTTTTTTTTACTGGAGGAGAAAAAATATAAGCTGTCGATTTATTTCTTCTAACGCAACCTCCTCCCCCCTCCTTCTCCTACTCCTCCACCTATTTTTTCCTCCTCCTCTTCCTTTTCTTTCTCCTTTCTTTCTTTCCTCGAGCTTCACAACTTTCTGCCTCCTTTTTCTTCTTTGTCTTTTCTTTGTTTCTTTTCTGTCTTCTTTTCCTTCGTTGACTCGTTCCTTCTTTTTCGATTCTTTTGTTTCATTTAAATTTTCTTTCCTTCTTTTCTATACTCGTTCCTCTTCTTTCTCATCATTATTATCACGATCATTATCACCATCATCATCACCATTACTGTCACGACACTTTGACCCGCCCTCACCACCACCACCATTACCACCACCACCCTCACCACCACCACCACCACCCTCACCACCACCACCACCACCACCTGAGAACAAACCAGTTATTAATGATGCAATATTGACAGGTGGCCGCAAGAACACCTTTTACCTGAGAGAATATTGATGAAAGAAGACCTGGAGGAGGAGGAGGAGGAGGAGGAGGAGGAGGAAGAAGAAGAAGAAGAAGAAGAAGAAGAAGAAGAAGAAGATGATGATGATGAAGAAGATGAAGGAAAAGAAGAAGAAGAAGAAGAAGAAAGAAGAAGAAGAAGAAGAAGAAGAAGAGGAAGAAGATGAAGGAAAAGAAGGAGAAGAAGAAGAGGAACAATAAGTAACATGAACAAGCAGAACTACATACATTTTTAGAGCGAGAGCATCTGTTCTAGAGTCTAAATTCTGGTTCAATAACAGTCTTTGATGTTTAGAAAATCACAGGATGGGTTTGATGAGCTTATGATATTTTCCGCCACAAGCTCACGGGGCATTGTGACGGAGATGAACACCGAGGCCACGCGCAGCAACAGCGTGTGCCCTCAACTTTACTTTTACTACACACACACACACACACACACACACACACACACACACACACACACACGCATACACACACACGTTTATATGACATGAATTAAAGAATGCAACATCAATGAAACTATGAGAGAGAGAGAGAGAGAGAGAGAGAGAGAGAGAGAGAGAGATGTAATTCCGTCGAACGTTCAGTGTTAACAGAAAACGATAAAAAGTTCTCTCTCTCTCTCTAACTAAACTTATGAAAAGAATAAAACAAAAATAACATCAAATTTTATGAACTCTTGTATTACACACACACACACACACACACACACACACACAGCAACAAAAAACACAAACTCGATATTTTTTAACCAATCACACGAACAAAAGATTAAAAGAAATTGCAAAAAAAATAATAGAAAACAAAAGAAATAACAAAAGCGAACAAAAACAAATCCCTAACATGAAGCGCTCTTTTGAAACCTTAATAATTCGAAGCAGTGAAACAAACCAACTGAAACGCAATCGAACCTTTCTTTTTTTCTGAACCTTTTGAAATAAATCTCCTATGAAAATAAAGAAAAAAAACATTGAGTCAAAACTGAACGAAGCTTTCTCGAAACAGTGAAGCATCGATGCGTTCTCAAATATATGTATACAGAGAGAGAGAGAGAGAGAGAGAGAGAGAGAGATGGGATTGAAGCCTGCCAATCTCCAGCATGTCTCTCTCTCTCTCTCTCTCGTTGTTTTCCTTGTCAAACAAAAATAAAAGTTGGGAAAATTGAACTCGTCCGTTTTTTTCTTCCCCTTTGAGAGAGAAAAAAGTGCGAGAGGAGGAAAAAGTGAGAGACGGAAAAAAAATCTTCCATGTCCTTCCCTCCCCTTTATTCCTCCTCCCGTCCTCTCTCCTCCTCCTCCAGTTCGCGTTCCTCCTCCTCCCTTCCCTCTCTTTCCCCTCATCACAATTTTTTTTTCTAATCTCCATTTTCTCTCTCTGTTCATTCTTTTATTATTTTTTCTCCCCCTCTTATCTCCTTCCCTTCCCTCCTTCCTTCCTTCCTTCCTTCCTTGCTTCTTCCTTTTTCTCCAATTACTTCTCCTTTTTTATTGCACATTAATTCCTACCTTCGCCTTATCTGTCCTCCTCCTCTTCCTCCTCTTTTAACTCCGTACCTCCTGTCATTCACTCTTTCCTCTTCCTCTTCTCTCCTCCCCTTCCTTTCTCTCACTCTCACTTCCCTCTCACCAAAACCCTCTCACACTCTTTTCCTCTCACAGAATTTTTAACTCCACAGTTCACCAACCTTCTCTCTCTCTCTCTCTCTCTCTCTCTCTCTCTCTCTCTCTCTCCTTCTCCTTCTCTCTCCCTTCTCCTCTCTCCCTCCCCCCTCTTTGTAAACAGATTAATAGATCTTCCGCTGATAGTGAGAGGGAGAGGGAGAGGGAGAGAAGAGGGGGGAGAGGGGCGAGGGGAAATATTATAGTGGTGTTGTTGTTACTGGAGTCGTTATTGAAGTGGT
>NC_066542.1:16495099-16500099 GCF_024679095.1 Eriocheir sinensis
GAGAGAGAGAGATAGAGAGAGAGAGAGAGAGAGAGAGAGAGAGAGAGAGAGAGAGAGAGAGAGAATGTAGAGCAAAATCATGAAAAATAAAAATCAGTTATGCAAGAAAGTAAAAAAAAAAGAAAAAAAAAAAACAATTTCATGAATGGACGAAGAGAGCAGCATGTTAAGGCAGGGGGGAGGAGAAGGAGGAGGAGGAGGAGGAGGAGGAGGAGGAGGGGGAGGGGAGATGGAAGCCTTACCTGACCAAGAGAATGCTAATTACTGTCCCTCTCCCTCCCCTCTCACCTGTTCCTCTTCCTCCTCCTCCTCCTCCTCTTCCTCCCTCCTCTCTGATCCCTATTTATCTCATTTCTTTTACCTCTTCTTTTTTTATTTGTTTAGGTTTTCTTTTTTTCATCCTATTTCCCTCTCTCCTTATCACTTTTCCGTCCTTCCTCCTCTTCCTCTTCCTTTCTTGGAAACATGGAAATATGGAAATGCAGACAACAGAAAGCCTATTGGTCCATTACGAGGGTGCCTGCTTTAGTGAATTAATCTGCTCGACAGACACTTGGGGTCTGGGGAGCAGATGAAAGCACCTCGGTATTCAGTTTACTCCTGATGCAACGAAATGACGGTCGATTCGATATTTGAAGGAGATATGGTATTCGCATTTACTACTTCTGAGGGAAGATTGTTCCAGTGGCGGATTGCTCGGTTTGAAAAGAAACTCCTTGCAATATCTGTATTACATCGACTCGACTGAATATAGGTAAATCGTTATTTCTAGTTCTTGAGTTGGTTTCCAGTTCAAAGAATTTGGAGTAATCGACGTTATTGAACTTTTTTTCATTTTCGTGGCGCGTCGCAGAATCCTTTCCAGTATATCAACGTCCTTTCTGTAATTAGGAGACCAGAACTGTGCGACATGCTCGCGATGCGGTATTACCATGGAATTATACAAGGATAGCATCACGTCTGGCGTTTTACACTCGAAGTTCCTCGCTATGAACCCGAGCTTTGTTATATGCTTTTTTACAGTGATTCCCGTGTTTCAGGTCACTGCTGATAGTGATCCCAAGATCCTTTTCCTCCTGCATCGCTTGCAAAGGTTTCCCATTCATGATGTATGTGTAGTTACTATTTCTGGACCCAATGTGCATGACTTTGCATTTGTCAACATTAAAGGACATTTGCCATTTCTTCCATTCATCTCCCTCCTTATTTCTCTCCACCGTCTTTTCCTTCCATTTTCATTATTTTTATTCTCATTGCTTTCCTCTTCTTTCTTCCTCCCTCTTCCCTTCTCTCTTACCCGATTTATTTCGTCTCCTCCTTTTCTATTTTCTTTTTTTATTTACCTCTCCTCCTCTTCTGATCTTCCTCCCTCCTCTCTCTCCCAGCGCCTCTCCCCTTAATCCTCCCTCCCTCCCCCCCCTTCACACCTGTCTGTCTGATAATGAGGTGAACAGGTGTAAGGTAAACAAGTAGGTTAGTGTGTGTGTGTGTGTGTGTGTGTGTGTGTGTGTGTGTGTGTGTGTGTGTGTGTGGATATATGTAAACAGAAGTGTGTGTGTGTATGCATGTATGTATGTATGTGTGTGTGTGTGTGTGTGTGTGTGTGTTTATGTAAGCTGATGCAAATTTAGGTCAAGCAAACAAAAACATTTACAAAGATAAGACCTACATGCAAAACACACACACACACACACACACACACACACACACACACACACACACAGCGGATTTTGTCAACACGTGTGAGAGAAAGGAGGGTAACCTTGGGCCATGACTTGTGCATCTCTCTCTCTCTCTCTCTCTCTCTCTTGATTTATGATTTTTTGGGTGCTTTTTCTTCTTCTTTTTCTTCTTCTTTTACTAGATCACCTGTACCTCCTCCTCCTCCTCCTCCTCCCTTGAAAACAATATCACCTCCTTTTCTTCTTCTTCCTCCTCCTCCTCCTCTGAAAACAATATCACCTCCTCGTCCTCCTCCACCACCACCACCACCACATCATCATCATCATCATCATCACCATCATCATCATCATCATCACCATCATCATCACCATCATCATCATCATCATCATCATCACCATCATCATCACCATCATCATCATCATCTTTTACTACCATCATCATAGTCACTACCTCCTCCTACTCCTCCTTCAGCACCACCACTACATCATCAGCATCACCATCACCATCATCATCATCATCACCATCATCATCATCAGCAGCAGCATCATCATCATCTTTTACAACCATCATCATCGTCACTACCTCCTCCTACTCCTCCTTCAGCACCACCTCCATCCAACCGTCATCACCATGCTGTCATCACCACCACCACCACCACAACACCACCTCGTAACCCCCTCCCCTCTCCCCCCACCACCACCAATAACTTTTATGACCAAATTTGGAACTTAATGACAGATTTAGTCTCCCTCCCCTTCCTCTCTCCTCCCCCCCTTCCACTCCCCTTCCCTTCCCTCTTCCTCTTCCGTGCAATGCTCTCTCTTTCCCCCCACCCCCCCTGTTCTCCTCCTCTTCCCCTCCAATCTTTCTCCTTGCTCTCTTTCTCTCTTATCTCCTCCCTTCATCTTCTCACCCTCTCCTTCTCGTCTTCTCCTCCTCCTCTTTCTCTCTCCTTTTTTTTTCCCCATTCCCTTCTTTATTTTTGTTCCTTCCCTTCACTCGACTCCTCTTCCTTCCCTCGCTTATTTTTATCCTCTTTCATCTATCTCCTTTCCCCCTTCCCCCTTCTTTTCCACCCCTTCCTCTCCACTTCACTTTCTCTTCCGTGCAAAGCTCTCTCTCTCCCCCCTTCCTTCATTTCTCCTCCTCTCCTCCACCTCCTCTTCCTCTTCCTATTAAATCTTTCTCCTTCCTTTATCATCTCACCTTTTTCTTCTCGTCTTCCTCCTCTTCCCCTTTCCGTTCATTCCCCTTCCTTCATTTTTTTTGTTCCTTCTCTTCATTCGTATCTTCCTCTTCGCCACACTTTTTTTACCTTCTCCCATCCATCTCCTTCCCCTCCTCCTCTTCCACTTTCTTCCCTCCGATCTTTCTTATCTTCTCCTTCTCTTTCCATTCCTCCTTCCAAACATCTCCTCTATTTACTTTTTTCCTCCACTGCCTCCTTTCCGCTTTTCAACTCTCCAATTCCACTCCTTTCCTCTTTTATTTACTCTTCTTCATCTCCTCTCCTTTCCTCTCCTCCTCTCTTTTATTCCCTCTCCTCCCTCCTCCTCCTCCCCTTCTTCACTCATCTCATTCCTACACCCAAGAGGAAAAAAGAAAAAGAAAAAAAGAAAGATGTAAAGGAGGAGGAGGAGGACGAGGAGGAGGGAGGGAGGGAGAATGCATGTTTGAACGACTTCGCGAGTGGAGGAGGAGGAGGAGGAGGAGGAGGAAGAAGAAGAGGAAGAGGAAGAAGGGATGAGTCAAGTTCGGAATGCGTGGAATGACTATACTACTTGTGTGTGTTCGTGTGTGTGTGTACAGTTATCGGAAGCTGTGTTATTAACTTTTCTTGTTGCCAGCGGAATAGACCCAGCCAACAACAACAACAACAACAACAACAACAGAACATCAATACCAAAAAGTTGTTCCCAGTTCGACTCCCACTTCAGACAACTAACTATAGAAGTGTCTTGATAGCTCTTCCTCTAACTTTCTCCTCATTAACTTCTACAACATCCACGGTCTTCTCTTAAGTTGTAGGTCCATATTTTCAAACGCATCAGGCTCCCGTTACTATTTCCCAAGGCCGCAGAGAAGATTAATAGGGTTTTCATGAGTGTTTTTACCGTTCAAAGTGCATAAGTCGGGTAAAACTATCACTTGCATCACAAAAACATCCATAGAAAACCCAGCAACGTCTACGAGAGGCTTTTAAAACTGGCAAGTGGAGCTCTGATACGTTTCAAAATACGAGCTATAAACTTACATAACATTATAAATTATCGCCTCCAAATATCTCTGTACTTTCGTTCACCTTCATTTTTTTTTCAGGCCGATCAATTTATGCTGTGTCAAATTGCCATTGTTCTATCCCTCAACCTCTGTCTCCCTCGCTTCCTTCATATTCCGTTACGTTCCTTACTGTTTCCCTCATATCCCCTCTTTTTTTTTCTTCCTCATACTTTTTCTTTTCAAGCCTTCACTTTCCTCATCCCTCTCTTTGTTCTTTCATATTATTTCCCTTTTTTTATATAAATTCTGCCTCCTCCCCCTCCTCCTCCTCGTCTTCCTCCTCCTTCTCATTCCTTTCCTTCTCTTCCCATCTCTGTTTTGTTCCTTCCTCCTCTTCCCTCATCTCTTTTGCCTCAACTGTTACCCTTTCCAACTCATCTCCTCCTCCTCCTCCTCCTTTTCCTCTTCCTTCCCCTATTTTTATTCTTGTTTCTCTTCTTCCCTTGTCTCCTTTCCCTCACTTTTTATCCTCTCCAACAAACCTCCTTCTCTTCCCTGTCCTCATCTTCTTACCCACGGCGCTTCCACCTTTATATTTGTGCCTCCTCTCTCCTAGCTATTAGAATACTAGCTTTTATATATATATTTTTTAAAGAATTTCAACAACAGAGTCGTCGATCACTGGAATAGAGTCAGTAGTTGGCGCACAGAGTATTAATAGCTTTAAGTCTTTATGCAATAGACCGCCAGGTCTTCTGATGTCAGTTCTTCCTATGTATTCCTATGTATCTGCTCCTCAATATCGAGGTGCTTTCATCTGCTCCTCAAGCCCCAAGTGGCTGTCGAGCAGATTAAATCACCAGAGCGGGCGACCTTGTAATGAGCCAATAGGCTTTCTGTTGCCTGCATTTCCATGTTTCCATGTTTCTTACCCTCACTCTTTATCCTCTCCTCCTCCACCTCCATTGCCCTTTCCTTCCCTTCCCGTCATTATTCTGCATCCTTCTCATCCCTCATCTTCTTTCCCTGATTTTTTACCTAATAACCCACATCCTTCTCCCATACCTTCCCTTTCCACCTTTATTCCTGTTCCTCCT
>NC_066542.1:16502599-16517599 GCF_024679095.1 Eriocheir sinensis
CAATTGACGGATGGAGAAAGAGCAAATATGTTCAAAAGTGAGATACAACAAAATAAAAAAAGATATGAAACGAGAACGGAAGAGAACAGGAGACAGAGGAAGTGAGTAAAGACCTGGAGGAGGAGGAGGAGGAGGGGGAGGAGGGGGGGAGAAGGAGGAAACGTAAGAGAAAACAAGAACAACAAAAAATAGATTAACGCAGAGGAAAGGAGAGGGGAAAGAGGGAGAGGGAGAGGGGTCGCTGGGTAGAAATGAGAGAAAAGATAGACGCAGGGAGAGGAGAGGGAGGAGAGGGAGGGAGAGAGGAAGAGAGGCATAACACCTGCTGTCTTTATACTTCCAGGTAAAGGAAGAGACTGATTCAAGCAAAGGTGAGTGAGTGTGTACTAGCTCTCTCTCTCTCTCTGCCGATGTGTGTGTGTGTGTGTGTGTGTGTGTGTGTGTGTGTGCTTTTAGCTAGGGAGATTTACGCACACACACACTCACACTCAAGGGAGGATGGTGAAGTAATGAGAGAGAGAGAGAGAGAGAGAGAGAGAGAGAGAGAGAGAGAGAGAGAGAACAAAGAAAAATATCTTTAATGTGTCCCCAGAATACAGACCAACACATCCATCCGCCTGTTTTCAATTATTCTCTCTCTCTCTCTCTCTCTCCGTGAAGTGGGTCACCTCTGGTCTGCCCATGAAGGGAAAAAATACCCAAAGAAAAAAGATGGAGGAAGGGAAGGGAAAAATGAGGAATGGGAGGAAGAGGAAGAGGGAGGGAGGGAGAGGGAGAAAAGGAGCGAGAGGGAGGGAGAGAGTGGGACGCAACCAGCACCAGCACAACCAAGGCCTGTCCGCCCGCCCTCTCTCACAGCAGACCCGCCGGCTGAGAGAGAGAGAGAGAGAGAGCGCAGCAGTGAGGGTTGCCAGCTATCTCCGGGGGAGTAGGCGGAGCGAAAACACACACACACACACACACATGGCTCATTTACTCAACAAAAACTCGTACACACACATACACAACATACACACATACATGTATACATAAATGTACACACACAAACACATCCACACACACATCCACACATACATCCACACACACACACACACACACACACATACATGCACACACAAACACGTAGACAGTAAGGGCGAGAATAGCTTGTTTTCCCTCCCGTTAATGTTTCCCATGACCCTTACGGCTGTTGGAGGAAAGGGAGGGACGGAGGAAGGGAGGAAAGAGAGAGAGAGGGAAGGAGAGGGGGAGGCATAAGTGGTAGTGGGTGAAGGGAAAGGGAAGTGGGGAGGGGAAAAGGAGGGGGAGGGGGAGGGAGAGAGAGAACAGATCGATTTCTACACACACACACACACACACACACACACACACACGAACCCGAATTCGAACTCAGAACCGACCTGTGTGTGTGCGTGCGTGTGTGTGTGTGTGTGTGTGTGTGTGTACGAACGAACGGTCGCTTGGTTGGTTGGCTACACACACACACACACACACACACACACACCAAAAATGATAAAACGTAGATAACTTCAAAAATAAAACATAAATCAAAGAGCAACAAAAAAAAAGTTATAAAAGAAATGACAAGATAAAAAAGTTGAAGGTAAAAAAGAAAATATTTATAATCGGTTGATCTATTTTCAAGCCAACTTCGCTCTTACCCAACACTCCCTCTCCCTCCCTCCCTCCCTCTCCCTCTCCCTCTTCCCCCTCTCTGCCTGGCTGGTATTTTCACAACGACAATCATTAATGCGTTTTTGTTCTCTCTCTCTCTCTCTCTCTCTCTCTCTCTCTCTCTCTCTCTCTTCTTGTGTGAGATATACGAAAAGAAAGCTGGAGAAAGAAAGAAAAAGAATGAGGATGTGGAGGAAAAGAGTGGGTCTGTTGTCAGAGAGAGAGAGAGAGAGAGAGAAGAAAGCGGAAAGGGCTCTGGCAAAGGAGGTGGGGGCGAGCGAAGGAGGAAGGGAGGAGGAAAGAAATGAGAAGGAAGAAAGAGGAGGCGGTGGTGCAGGAGGAGGAAGAGGAAGAATAGGAGGAGGAGAGGCCGGAGGGAGGAGGGACGAGAGCGGTAGATGGTTGGAAGAAAGGAGAAGGAGGAGGAGGAGGAGGAGGAGGGGGAGGTAGTGGAAAATAAGATAGTGGGAGAAGACGAAGACGAAGAAGAAAAAGGAAGTGAAAAATAATATATATTTTTTTCACAACGGCATTTAGCTAGAGCACCCAACCTTACTTGATATTTTTTTCTTTCCTTCCCCTTCTTCCTTGTCTTAACTTTCTTCTTTTTCTCTCCCCTTCTCTCACCCCTTTCCTTTTCCCTCTCACCCCTCTCATCACCCCTCTAACTCACTACTCCTACTCTCCCCCCGCTCTACCGCTCCCTCTCTCCCCCCCAAAATTGAATGCTAGCGGCGGGCTCTGCGATAAAACACAGCATTTGGCAATTTTCAGACCCGCTCTCTGAAAATACCGAGCAGTGTTCCCGCCCGCCATCACAGCACGCTCGCCCTGACAACCCCGCCCGTCCCTCGCGCTCCCTGGCTCTCCCTCCCCGCCGCCCGCCCTCCCGCGCCCTCTCCCCGCCCTCCCTTCTCTCTCTATCTCTCCTCCTCCTCGTCGCCGTCCTCCTCTGCTGCTCCACCGGCCATCGCAGAACCCCACGGCTGACGCACCACCACGTCTCTCTCTCTCTCTCTCTCTCACCCCCCGCCCCGCCCGTCCGCCTGCCAGCCCGCCTCAGCCCGGCCTTTACCTCCAACCCTCCCTCTTTCTCTCTCTCTCTCTCTCTCCTTCACTCCAAGCCCCCACCCTCTGTCTCTCTCTCTCTCTCCCTCTTTTTCTTTCTCTTCTTCCACCTTTCTTCCTTTCCTCTCTTCTCTCTCATTCGTCGCCTCCAAATGCTCGTTCTCTTCCTTCCCTTCTTCCCTCTCTTCCTCTTCCTCTTTCTCCCTCCTCCCCAAGTTACTATCTCCACATTTCCCCAACGTGCCCACCACCACCACCACCACCTCTCCTCCCTTCCATTCCCCTTCACCACCACCGCCACAAAGCCCCACCACCACCACCACCTCCATTCCCTGTAATGTCGGAAGGAGAGTTTTAATTTCCTGCCTGGGTTATTATTATTATTACTGGTTATTATTATTATTATTATTATTATTATTATTATTATTATTATTATTATTATTATTACTGGTGTTGCAACTCATCGATATAAAGTTCAATTCTATACATACAATACTGATAATGATGAAAATGATAATAATAATAGAAAAAAGAAAACAAGAAGCTGAAGAAAGAGAGAGGAAGGAAAAAAAGACAAGAAAACAAGAGAAAGAACAATAACAATAAAGATGATAAGAATAAGAATAAGAATAATACAAATCTTACCGAAACCATCAACATATTTTTTTTCCTCCTTGCTTTATCATCGCCACCATCATTATTCTCACCATCACCACCTTCTTTTATCTTCCTCCTCCTCCTCCTCCTTGGAACGAGATAATCAAACTCGAAATTTTAGTTCGAGTTCAAAGTTTTTACACAAAATAATTAAATGACCTAAGAGAGAGAGAGAGAGAGAGAGAGAGAGAGAGAGAGAGAGAGAGAGAGAGTTATCACAACAGCAATAATTATAATTTTGGCGCCAAAAAATATGAAAACAAAGAATTATTATATCATTATTATTATTGTTATTATTATTATTATTATTATTATTATTATTATTATTATTATGATTATTATCATTAATAGATTTATACTACTCACATTATCACATTTCTTTCAAACGCTATTACTACTACTATACTATCACCAACAGAGAGAGAGAGAGAGAACGCGACTGTGAGTGGGACGTACCAAGATGGCGGCGGTCAGGTTACAGCACCAAACAATGAGGCCGGTGTCGTGGGGGCCGCCATGTTGGTATGGCCTTTGTTGACATCTGGCGCCGGAGGCAGAGAGGGAGGGAGAGGGAGAGAGAGGGAGGGAGACGCTGAAATGAAGGGAGAGAGGGGAGAGTAGCAAAGGAGGGCATGTAAGGGGAGGGAGAGAGGGGAGAGTTGATGGGGGGTAAGAGGGGAAAACGGATGAAAGGAGAGAGAGAGAGAGAGAGAGAGAGAGAGAGAGGTGAAGTGTGAAAGAAAGAGGGAGGAAAGGAGGAAGCGAAATAAGTGAGGGAGAGGTAAGTGAGAGGGATGGAGGGAGGGAGGGAAGACTCCTCCTCCTCCTCCTCTTCCTCCCCTTCCTCCTCCTCCTCCTCCTCCTTATCTCCCAGGAAGAGACAATTTTCATAATGCGGGTGATTCACGCGCTGATGACGTGAGAGAGAGAGAGAGAGAGAGAGAGAGAGAGAGAGAGAGAGAGAGAGAGAGAGAGAGAGAGTTTCCTAAGTTTGTGGTGACGCGGTGGTTGTGACGGAGGAGGAGGAGGAAGAGGAGGACGAGGAAGAGGAGGAGGATTGTTATGGTTATTATATCATCATCAACAACAACAATAACAGTAATAATAATAATAATAATAATAATAATAATAATAATAATAATGATAGTAATAATAATAATTTTACATCCTTCCTTCAAATTACTGTAATTATTTATGTATCAAAACAAATAATTTAATATAGGCTACACACACACACACACACACACACACACACACACACACACACACGCTGTCATTCATATTGTGTGGAGGGAGGAGAGGAGGGAAGGGAGAGGGTATAGGAGGAGGGAGAGGGGGGAGAGGAGGGTTGGGAGGAGAGGGATAGAAGAGAGAATTTACGGAGAGAGAGAGAGAGAGAGAAGCAGTCCATAAGAATATTCTGGTTAGGTGCCAAAACTTTTCCGACCACGTGGAGAGAGAGAGAGAGAGAGAGTAATGGGACAATTGAAACCTCTTAAAAAAAAAAAACAGGAACAGCAACAACAACAAGACCTCTGGTGATGCAATAGAATGACGTCACATATTCAAGAGGAGGAGGAGGAGGAGGAGGAGGAGGAGAAGCATAAATGGGCAAAAAGGGATGGAAGAAGGCGTGAGAGAGGGAAGGACTAGGTCAATCTCTCCCACTCTCTCTCTCTCTCTCTCTCTCTCTCTCTCTCTCTCAGCGTAATGTTTCTCGGTAAGTCTTATGATACAGAGGAAACGGAAGAATACGCAAATAGAGAGCATACTAATGATGATAACTTTTATGCCAAATTCTGTTATTGTTTTTTTTCTGATTCAGTTACTGTGGGAAGACAAAAGTAAGTTACCTGACAAAGGAGGTGTTTTACTTCGTCTTCCTCTTCTAAGTATCATTACCCTAAAGTTAGACGTGGTCGCTGTTATGTCTCTTGTATTAGGGAGTTGGACAGCAGTAGAAAGGGACGAAAGAGTGAAGTTCCTGGTTAACTCTTGCACTAGGGAGTTGGACAGAATAGGGATGACCCAGAGTAGATGGAGATGACTAATAAAAGCGCGTCATTGGCCACTTCCAAGCTCCACCTCACAGCTGGGTGGTGATTGGTGCTTGCTTGGACAAGGTTATGGGTCGTATTCGTAAACATTTCGACACCCAAGCACACATTTTTGACAAGGATTTCGTAGGAGTTTTGGGCATTTCCAGGGGTAGTTTAATGACCCTGGTGGGAGTTTGACCATTCTTCTGTACCATGAACCTACAAAAACATTCATTTAGACCTTTTCGACCTTTGGAAATAGTTGATGTGAGAGGCGGAAGCGTCTAAAAATACCAACATGAATCTTATTGGTGGATCCTGGAATAAAATATGCCATGTGAGAATAAAACCCACACTTGCAAACGAAAGATGTATAAAAAAAATTACCAAACAGTTCCGGGGGCCACTCTCACCATCTTCAGTGATAAGAGGCCAGAGATGAAGTGAAGAATATCAGTACAGACGTCATGTGACCCTGAATAGACAGTGGACAAGAGAATGCAGTTATATAGTGACGAATATGTTGTTGGTCTGGGTCGGTATTCTCAGACACTTTCGCCGCTCACATCAACTCTTTTCAAAGGCCAGACAGGAGATCAATTGGGTCCTTTTAAGTGTTTTTTAGGTTCAGGGTACAGAAGACGGGTCAAACTACCACCAGGGTCATAAAAGTACGTCTGGAGATCAATCGGGTCCTCATGAGTGTTTTTTTAGGTTCAGGGTACAGAAGACGGGTCAAACTACCGCCAGGGTCATAAACGCACCTCTGGAAACGCCCCAAACTCCTACGAAGCCTTGTCAAATGTGGGTGTGTAAGCCCCGAAATGGGTGAGAATGCAGCGCCAGGTTGGTCTAATAATGTGAAATACCATTCTCATTCACCGTAGACTTTATACTGAGTTCTTGTTCTTCCTCTTTTTCGTCCACCTACTCCTCCTTATTTCCCTGTATAGAGCCTCTTTTTTTCCCTCTCCCCCTCCTCCTTCTCTCTCTCTCTCCCTGCTCTTCCCTATTATTTTCCTTCCTCCTCCTCTTCATCCTTCCTTCACCCTCACCACCACCACCATCATCATCATCATCACCTTCGTCGCCTCCACACTTCACCAAACCCGTCGTCTTCAGGTGCCTCGTTAATTAAGGCGCCAGACCCACAACACACCTGGACTCACGCCTCACCGATTTACCTGGCCATCATCATCACCATTATTATTATTATTATTATTATTATTATTATTATTATTATTATTATTATTATTATTATTATTATTATTGTTGTTGTTGTTGTTGTTGTTGTTACTTCCCTCTTTTCCTCCTCTCCCAAATGTTCCTCTAATCCCATCTCTTTCTCCCTCTCCCTCTCTTTCTCTCTTCCATCAACTCTTCCTTCCCCTTCTCCCTCCCTCCTCCTCCTCCTCCTCCTCCTCCTCTCCATTATACTCCTCCTTTCCTCTTTCTCCCTCCCTCCCTTCGTCCCTTTTCTCTCCCTTTCACTTAATCCCCTTCCCTCACTTCCCTTCCCCTCCCCTCCCCCTCCTCTTTAGATAACCCTTTTCTTCCCCTCTCCCATTCTCTCTCCCTCATTCTTCCTCTCTTCCCCTCCCCTCCCTACTCTCCATTGTGAATTCTCTCTCTCTCTCTCTCTCTCTCTCTCTCTCTCTCTCTCTCTCTCTCTCTCTCTCTCACCCCTTGCCCCTTACACAAAGAGGAGGGGAAAGAGGGAGAGGAGGAGGAGGAGGAGGAGGAGGAGGAGAAATAGGCTAAAGAGGTGGGGGAGACAGAGGGTGATAAGAGTGGAGGAGGAGGAGGAGGAGGAGGAGGAGGAAGCGAGTGGGCAAGGAAAAGTGGACGATTTTATGTAATTAGAACAATCTCTCTCTCTCTCTCTCTCTCTCTCTCTCTCTCTCTCTCTCTCTCTCTCTCTCTCTCTAGGTGGAAGCAACTTAATTATAATTTGCATGAATATCTCGGGGCCAAGAAATTATAAAAATGTAATTGGACGTTTACTGTAATAACTATAGTGGAAGGGAAGGGGGAGGGGGGGAGGGGGGAGGTGCTATACAAAGGGGGTGAGGGAGTAAGGGAGAGGTGGGTCATTTATAAAGGGAGGGAGAGTGGGAGAGGTAGATCATTTATAAAGGGAGGGAGGGAGAGAGGGGAGAAAAGTGGAAGGAGACGATAGGTAGAGGGAAGGAGGAAAGGGAGGGAGGAACAAATTAAGGGAGGGAGGGTGATTAAGGGAGAGGCAAAGGCAAGCAAGCAGGGAGGGGGAGAGGGAGGGAAGGAGGGAAGGAAGGAAGGAGGGGCCAGAAACAAATAGAAGAAAATGAGAAAGGAATTTTTCTTGATAGCTACTTCTCTCTCTCTCTCTCTCTCTCTCTCTCTCTCTCTCTCTCTCTCTCTCTCTCTCTCAAATTAACGAGAGAGAGAGAGAGAGAGAGAGAGAGAGAGAGAGAGAGAGAGAGAGAGAGAGAGAGAGAGAGAGAGAGAGAAGAGAGAGGCTCTCTCTCTCTCTCTCTCTCTCTCTCTCTCTCTCTCTCTCTCTCTCTCTCTCTCTCTCTCTCTCTCTCTCTCTCATTAACAAAGCATATAATAGGGGATAAATTTGGCACCTCCCTTTTCTTTCTCCTCCTCCTCCTCCTCCTCTTATTCGTGTCTCACCTGAGCCCTTCTAATTAGCAGGTGTCGCTCGAGTCACCTGCAAGAGAAAGGGAGAGTGATTAGAAGAGGGAAGGTGAGGGGAGAGGAGGGAGGGGGAGGTGGAGGGGGGGAGGAAGGGAAGGGGAAAAAAGGGGATATAATGAGGAGAATGGATGAAAGGAGAGAGAGAGAGAGAGAGAGAGAGAGAGAGAGAGAGAGAGAGAGAGAGAGAGAGGTTAGTAAAGGAAACTGGAGAAAAAAAAGGGAACACAAAGGAACTCAAAGGAAGAACAAACAACAGCAGACCTGCTGGTCCTTACGAGGCTGTTTGTGACAAGCTACACTAACTATCTAATCAAAGGTGGAAGATGAAGGACAGCAAGAGAAGGAGGTGGAGGAAGAGAAGGAAGCGAATGGAGAAGAAAAGAAGGGAGAATAGGAATAAACAAAATACAGAAAGGAAGAAGGGAGGGGAAGTAGGAGGGGAACAAAATGAGAAAGGTAGCAAAAGGAGATGGAGGAGGAGAAGGGAAAAAAAAAGTAAACAGAGGGCATGAAGGAAGGGAAAAGGAAAGAGTGCAGAGAAAAAGATAGGTAAGAGGAGGAGGAGGAGGAGGAAGAGGAAAAGGAGGAGGAGAAGGAAGAGGGAGAGAGATAGGTGAAAAAAAAATAGATGAGAAGTAACCAGAATACAGAAGGGAAGGCAAGGAAGAGGGAAGAGGAGAAAGGGGGAAAGAGGAGGAGGAGGAGGAGGAGGAGGAGGAGGAGGGGGTAGGGGTAGGAGAGGGGAGTCAAGGTGGGCTGGGTGATTAGCCAGGTAACTGGTTGGGCTCAGGTGATAGTCCTCATTAAGTATGAATGACTTGATTAGGCCAGGTGTGTGTGTGTGTGTGTGTGTGTGTGTGTGTGTGTGTGTGTGTGTGTGTGTGTGTGTGTGTTGATAGCAGTAATGATTTTCAATGTGAATAATATAACGATATTTCTACAACTATATATACTACTACTACTACTACTACTACTACTACTACTACCATCGATATAAGAAACGAACAACTATCATAAAACAACAACAACAACAACAACAACAACAGCAACAACAACAACAACAACAACAACAACAACAGCAACAACAACAACAACAACAACAACAGCTTCTTTAGACTCTTTCAACTCGAGGTGAGGTAAGAAAAGCGTGCAGGTAAACTACTAATTAACCTTCCTAATGATGCCTTCACACCTGTCTGCCCGCCTTTGTGTGTGTGTGTGTGTGTGTGTGTGTGTGTGTGTGTGTGTGTGTGTTTACAGTCACCAAGATTACGTGTTCGGAGAGAGAGAGAGAGAGAGAGAGAGAGAGAGAGAGAGAGAGAGAGAGAGAGAGAGAGAGAACAATGGGAGAAGGAAATGAAAGACTGAAAAGGGAGAAAGAGGAATAGGAGGAGGAAAAAGGAGAAGGGTAAGGGGGAGGGAGGAGAAAGGGGAAGAAGGGGAAGGAGGGGAGAGGAGGGGAAGGGTAGAAGGAGTGGAAGGAAGGGGAAGGGAGGGAGAAGAAGAGAAGGATAGGGAATAGAGCGAAGAAGGGAAATACAGAAAGATGGTAAAAAGTGGAGTAATAAAATGGAAAAGAAAGAGAAGATGGAATAGAAGAGGAAGAAGTAATAATACGAAAAGAAAAGTGGTGAATGGGAAAGAAAATAGGGAAAGGGAAGAAAAGGAAAGGGAAGTGAAGGAAACGGGGAAAAAAGAAAAGAAAAGGATGACAGATAAGAAGTATGCAAAACGAATTAAAGGAGAAGGAAAGAGAAGAATAGAAACGAAAGAGGAATGTGAAAAAGAGAAAAATTAAATAAAGAAAATTGAAGAGAAAGAAGAGGAAAGAAAATCCCAACAGGTGGTGGTAGATGAGACATCCTCCCCTTCCCCCTCCCCCGCCCCCTTCTCTCTCTCTCTCTCTCTCTCTCTCTGGTTCAGGAATCTTTATTAGGCTGGAGTGAGTCAGTGTGTATACCTGTGTGTGTGTGTGTGTGTGTGTGTGTGTACTGATTCACCGTATATTTTTTTTTCTTCTCTTTCACCCTTCTCTCATTCACAATTATGGAGGGGAGGGAGGGGAGGGGAGGGAGGAAGGGAAGGGAGGGGAGGGGTGGGGAGGGAGGAGGAAGGGAGGAGGAGGAGAGGGAGGAGGAGAGAGAGAGAGGAGAGAGAGAGAGAGAGAGCGAGAGAGAGAGAGAGAGAGAGAGAGAGAGAGAGAGAGAGAGAGAGAGAGAGAGAGAGAGAGAGAGAGAGAGAGAGAGAGAGAGGACACACGGAAGGGGAAAAAGGAGAAGGCGAGAATGGGAGAGAGGAGGAAAAGAGAAGGAAATAAGAAAGGGAAGGGAAGGATAGAAAGAATATTAGCTAAGAAAAGGAGGAAAATAAAGAAAGAAAGGAGAGGAAGGAAGGAAGGAAGAGGAGAGGGAAAGAGAAAGGAAGGAGGAGGAAGAGGAAGAATAGGAACGTGATTATATATTGATTGATTTCAGGAAACGAACAATAAAAATGAGAGAGAGAGAGAGAGAGAGAGAGAGAGAGAGAGAGAGAGAGGGTGTACGATATTTTTTGTGTATTCTCGTGACCTTGAAAATGTGTGTGGGAAGGGACTCTTTTTTTTTTGCTTCTGTTCTTATCTTCTTTTTACTTATTATTTTTTTTCTTCGATTTTTTCTATATTTTTTTCTTTTCCTCCCATTCTTCTTTGTCTTCTTTTATCTTTTTCTTATTAACTTTTTATTGTCTTTTTTTCTTTTCTTTTTCCTTTTTTTTCCTTTTATCACTTCACAATTACTCTTTCCCTCTTCCTCTTCTTCTCCTGTTAATATCATACTTTATATTTTCTCTTTTCTGTCTTCCCTCTCTCTCTCTCTCTGATTAATGTGGTGATGCATTCCACCACTACCACTTTGGAACCATATGTTACACCTCCTCCTCCTCCTCTTCTTCCTCTTCCTCCTCTTCTTCTTTATTCTCCTTTTTCCTCACCCTATGCCTTTCTGGTCCCCTTCTTCTCTCCCTGTTTCCTTCTTCCTCCTTTTCCCTTCCTCCCTTCTCCCCTCTCCTCCTCCCCTTCTACTTCTCTCCCTTTTCTCTCCTTCCCTTCTCCCCTCTCCTCCTCCTTCTCCTCCTCCCCTTCTACTTCTCTCCCTTTTCTCTCCTCCCCTCCTCCCCCTCCTCTTCCTATCTCGTCAATTGCATCCATTTAATTCTTTCCTCCTCCTCCTCCTCCTCCTCCTCCTCCTCTTCCTGCTCCTCTTCCTCCTCCCCTCCTCCTCTTCACTTTCAATGTTTCTTTTATTCTCCTTTCCCTTTTTTTATCAACGTCGTTCTGGATAAAGGAGGAGGAGGAGGAGGAGGAGGAGGAGAGGAAGAGAGGATGGTCACTTGGTTCCAATTCGTGTCTTTACTCTTTGATATTATTATTTTTTTATTAATCTATCTATCAGTTTTTCCGTTTTTTTTTTAATTAGTGAATCTTTTTTAATTAATGGTAAGGAAGGTCAGACGGAGGATTTATCATTATCATTACTATTATCATTACTATTATTTTTATTTGTTGCTGTTTCTATTATTATCTTCCTCATCATTTTCTTTAATAATCTTCGTGTCTTCCTCCTTTAATAATTATATAATCTTCATATCCTCCTCCCCGTCCTCCTCATCTTCTTCTTCTTCCTCCTCCCGCCCCCCGCCGTCACCTCCGTCACCTCGTCTGGTCCAGGTGTGTCGGCCGTTAATTGACTCAGGTAACCTTCACGCAACACGTTCGCAGGTGTGTAGGTGAGGCCAGGTGTGCCTCCCCCCTCTCCATTACCAACCCCCCTCCCCTCTTCCCGTCTCCCTCCTACCTCCCCTCCCGTCCCCTCTCACCCCTTCGCTCCCCTCTCGCTCGGGTGCAAATTAGACCAAACAGGTAACTTCGAGTACTGATGCTGGTGATGATCTCCTCCTCCTCCTCCTCCTACTACTACTACTACTACTACTACTACTATCGCTACTAATATTACTTTTAATACTACTACCATCACTACTTTCATTAATTCCTTCACAATTTCATTTCTTTCTCCTCCTTCATCGTCACTTTTCTTTTCCTTCTTCTTCTTTTACTTCATTTCCTTCCTCTAATTAGTCTCAGTTTCTTATTACATTATTTTTTCGTCATCTTGCTTTCAGTCAGTTTGTTTCTTTTATTTGTCTTCTTTGCGTTCGTCTCCTCCTCCGTTTTTTTTTTTCTTTGTTCCTTCTCCTCCTCATTCGTTTTACTTATTTCGTGTTCCATGCTTTCACTCTTCATGATTCTATCTTTTCCATTTTTTTTTCTTATCTTCCTCCTCATCCTCTTCCTCCTTACAGGTGCCACCAATCAGAATTTACCTGGCGTTTCCACCTGTGTCCTTCCTCTCTCTCTCTCTTATGCTGGGCTTCCTTCTCTTCATTTTAGGGGAAGAAATATGGAAAACGAGAGAGAGAGAGAGAGAGAGAGAGAGAGAGAGAGAGAGAGAGAGAGAGAGAGAGAGAGAGAGAGAGAGAGAGAGAGAGAGAGAGAGAGAGAGAGAGAGAGAGAGAGAGAGAGAGAGAGAGAATGTACTAATAGAATATAAAAAAAAAAACATAAGGACATAAAAAAATGAGGGGGAGGGGGAGGAGGAAGACGAGAAGGAGGAGGACGAGGAGGAGGAGGAACACAAAGGAACACAAAGGAAGAACAAACAACAACAGACCTGATGGTCCTTACGAGGCTGTTTGTGACAAGCTACACTAACTATCTAATCAAAGGTGGAAGATGAAGGACAACAAAGGCAAAGGCTCCTCCCCACTCCCCCATCCCTCCAGCCAAAGCTGGCAGGAGAGGAAAAAGAACCATGCAGCAAGGAAAAACTGCATGGAAATTATGTACCATTATTGCTATCACTAATTGGGCGATAAAAAACGGACAAGGACACCAGTATTCGAAGGAACTTAACGTTATTACGACAATGAGTAATATCTTAGTTGCTGGTTGGATTCAAAATACTTGTCTAATTAATTCTTGAAGGCCGTAACTGTTATACTATCAAAGATATCACAGGGTAGACAATTCCAAACATTAACGACTCGATTGAAGAAGAAGTGTTTGGTTTCGTGCGACGAGAATCTTTTGCCACTTATCTTGAAATTGTTATTTCTTCTTGTTCTATTTGATCGATCAATTGTAAAGTAATCTTTCGCATTAATATCACTGAATCCTTTGAACATTTTAAACACTTCTATTAGATCGCCTCGCATTCTTCGTTTTGATAGGCTGAATAAGTTTACTTCTTTAAGCCTTTGTTCATAAGATAAATTTCTCAATCTTGGAATCATTTTTGTTATTATCCGTTGAACCCGTTCTAACTTTTCTACGTCTTTTCTGTAATAGGGAGACCAAAACTGTACACAGTACTCTAGATGGGGTCGAACCAGCCAATTATACAGTTTTAATATTACTTTTTCCGATTTATTATTAAAGACTCGTCCGATGAAGCCAACCAATTTGTTTGCAGTTTTAACTACCTCTGAACAATGCTGACTGGGCTTTAAATCGCTTGATATAGTGATTCCAAGATCATTTTCTTTACTTACTGTAGAAAGTTGTTGGCCATTCATTACGTACTGAACGCGATTGTTATTGTTTCCGATGTGTAACACTTTACATTTGTCAACGTTAAATTTCATTTGCCACTGATTGGCCCAACGTGCAAGTCGATCTAGATCTGATTGTAATGTTTCTTCGTCGAGTGTCGTAGTTACCTTTCTAGCGATTTTTGTGTCATCAGGAAATTTTGATATTTTGCAAGTGAGCCCATCATCGATATCATTAACATAAATTAAGAAGAGCATGGGGCCAAGCACTGATCCTTGAGGTACGCCGCTTCTGACATCGAACCAGTAAGATGAAACACCGTTTAGAACTACTCTCTGTTTCCGCTCAGAGAGCCAGTCCACAAGACAATTGTGAATGTTACCTGAGATACCGTGTGCCAATAGTTTACTGAGCAACCGTTTGTGGGGGACCTTATCAAATGTTTTTTTGAAAATCCAGATATATGATATCTACTGATCTGCTTTCATCGAACACCTCAAAAATATAACGAAAAAAATCAAGTAAGATAGTTAATCACGAACGTTTACCACGGAAACCATGTTGCGAATTATTTATTATATTATTTTCTTCGAAGAATTTCACCATATTGTCGCGAATGATAGTCTCCATTAACTTACAAACAATCGATGTCAGGCTAATTGGTCGATAGTTTCCTGGATGAGACTTGAGGAGGAGGAGGAGGAGGGGAGGAAGAGAAGGAGGAGGCACGATACACACACAACTATTTTGCCACACTTGTTTTTGTTTTGCTTTTCCAATCTTCGTTCATGTGTTTGTTTGTTTGTTTGTGTATGTATTCTCGTGTTTGTTCACCTTCGCCCTTCTTTTGTTTTCCTCTTGTTTGCATTTAAATTCCCTTCCCATGTTTTACTTGCCTTTCTTTCTTTCTTTCTTTTTTCTTTCTCCCTCCGTCTCTCGAACTTTTTTCCCAGAGAGAGAGAGAGAGAGAGAGAGAGAGAGAGAGAGAGAGAGAGAGAGAGAGAGAGGATGGGGGGACCGGTGCAAGAGAAATGGGGGAGGGGGTAGAATGAAGGGAGGAGGAGGAGGAGGAGGAGGAGGAAATTCATTGATATTCTTCTCTTCCTTTATCCTATTCTTATTTTTCCTTGTCCTTTTCCTCTCCCATTCTCTTTCTCTTCTTTATTCTTCTCTTTTCAACATTGCTTTTTTTTCCTCTTCTTCTTTTTCTTCTTCTTCCTCTTCTTCATTATTTCCTCTTTACTCATTCACTAACTTTTTCCTTCCTATATTCTTTCCCTCTCTTCATTCCCT
>NC_066542.1:16522599-16532599 GCF_024679095.1 Eriocheir sinensis
TAAGATAGAAAAAAATCATCCACAAAATACTGGAGGAAAGTAGAATTAGGGAAGGGAAACATGGACGAGCAGGCAACAAAAAGCCTGTTGGCTCATTACGAGGCTGCCTGTTTTTAGTGATCTAATTGGTCCGTCAGCCACAAGAGTGACCTGCGGAAATATCAAAGCACTTCAGTACATGCTCGTGGGAACGTTTAGTTCACTCCCGACGAAGGAAAGTGACGACCAATGCGCTTCTTACAGGAGTTGATCGTTTCCGCAATAACCACTCCTGCAGGAAGGCTGTTCCAGTGGCGGACGACTCTGATCAAGAAACACCTCCTGCCTATATTTGTGCTGCATCGCTTGGCTTGAATTGTTTTACCGTTGTTTCTTGTTTTCGGGTTAGTTTGTTGCGTGAAGAGTTTGGAGTGAGCGACACCGCTGAACTTGTTCCGGTACCGGAAGACTTGTAACATGTCTCCCAGAAGATGTCTCTTTTGCAACATGAAGAGGTTGAGTCGCTTGAGTCGTTCTTAGTAAGGCTGAGTAATCAATGATGGTATCATTTTTTTTAACGCATCGCGCATCGCTTTACTCTCTCGAGTAATTCAGTCCTTTTTTGTAATTAGGGGACCAGAATAGTACGGCGTATTCCAGGTGCGGCCTGACCAGCGAATTATAGAAACATACCACTACTCCTGGCGTCTTATATTAGAAGCTCCTCGCTATGAACCCGAGCACAATACTGGCTTTCTTACAGGCAGACTTTTAGTGTTTTGTGTGGAGGAGGAGAAGGAGAAGGAGGAGGAGGAGAAGGAGAAGGAGGAGGAGGAGGAGGAGAAAGAGGAGGAAGAAAGGAGGAGGAGAAAGAGGAGGAAGAAAGGAGGAGGAGAAAGAGGAGGAGGAAGAGGAGGAGGAGGAGGAAAAGGAGGACAGGGAGGAACACGATATCAAGGACAAGAAGGAATAATAAGACGAGAGGGGGGGCTTCAACGGGACGTGTTCACCAAACCCTTCACTTCCATCCCCATACCAGTCTCGATGCTCCGGTCACATTAAAATTCATATTTTTCAATTTACTCGAGACAAAACTTCTTACAAGTCATCTGTTTTGTCTCAGATTCTGTGCGGGGCTGGGGCGCGAGGGGCCTCAGGTTAGGGCAGTAGCACAAGGAGGGGCCAGGGCAGCACCACCACGAGGAGTTCCAGCTTGCCTTCATCCATAAGGAAGCATGCGTGGTGGAGGCCCAGGACGAGCCCGCCAACCCACTGCTGCCCGAAAACCCGGGGGTCGCCTGATACTAAGGCTGCTTCTTCCCTCTCTCAGCAACCGACAGTTCTCCCTTCTTTGTGCCCAAGATTTTTCACACTGCTAGCCAGCCGTTATCTTTCAGGGATAGACTCGAGGAAAATTGCGTGCCGGATTATCCCCCCGGCATAGTAGACTCAAGGAAAATTGCGTGCAGGACCCTCCCTCCAAGCACAGTAGACTCAAGGAAAATTGCGTGCAGGATCCTCCCTCCATGCACAGTAGACTCAAGGAAAATTGCGTGCAGGATCCTCCCTCCAAGCACAGTAGACTCAAGGAAAATTGCGTGCAGGACCCTCCCTCCAAGCACAGTAGACTCAAGGAAAATTGCGTGCAGGACCCTCCCTCCATGCACAGTAGACTCAAGGAAAATTGCGTGCAGGATCCTCCCTCCAAGCACAGTAGACTCAAGGAAAATTGCGTGCAGGATCCTCCCTCCAAGCACAGTAGACTCAAGGAAAATTGCGTGCAGGACCCTCCCTCCATGCACAGTAGACTCAAGGAAAATTGCGTGCAGGACCCTCCCTCCATGCACAGTAGACTCAAGGAAAATTGCGTGCAGGACCCTCCCTCCAAGCACAGTAGACTCAAGGAAAATTGCGTGCAGGACCCTCCCTCCAAGCACAGTAGACTCAAGGAAAATTGCGTGCAGGATCCTCCCTCCAAGCACAGTAGACTCAAGGAAAATTGCGTGCAGGACCCTCCCTCCAAGCACAGTAGACTCAAGGAAAATTGCGTGCAGGATCCTCCCTCCAAGCACAGTAGACTCAAGGAAAATTGCGTGCAGGATCCTCCCTCCATGCACAGTAGACTCAAGGAAAATTGAGTGCAGGATCCTCCATCCATGCACAGTAGACTCAAGGAAAATTGTGTGCAGGATCCTCCCTCCATGCACAGTAGACTCAAGGAAAATTGCGTGCAGGACCCTCCCTCCATGCACAGTAGACTCAAGGAAAATTGCGTGCAGGATCCTCCCTCCATGCACAGTAGACTCAAGGAAAATTGCGTGCAGGATCCTCCCTCCATGCACAGTAGACTCAAGGAAAATTGCGTGCAGGACCCTCCCTCCAAGCACAGTAGACTCAAGGAAAATTGCGTGCAGGATCCTCCTCCAAGCACTGTAGACTCATGGAAAATTGCGTGCAGGATCCTCCTCCATGCACAGTAGACTCAAGGAAAATTGCGTGCAGGACCCTCCCTCCAAGCACAGTAGACTCAAGGAAAATTGCGTGCAGGATCCTCCCTTCAAGCACAGTAGACTCAAGGAAAATTGCGTGCAGGATCCTCCCTCCAAGCACAGTAGACTCAAGGAAAATTGCGTGCAGGATCCTCCCTCCAAGCACAGTAGACTCAAGGAAAATTGCGTGCAAGACCCTCCCTCCAAGCACAGTAGACTCAAGGAAAATTGCGTGCAGGACCCTCCCTCCATGCACAGTAGACTCACGGAAAATTGCGTGCAGGATCCTCCCTCCATGCACAGTAGACTCAAGGAAAATTGCGTGCAGGACCCTCCCTCCAAGCACAGTAGACTCAAGGAAAATTGCGTGCAGGACCCTCCCTCCAAGCACAGTAGACTCAAGGAAAATTGCGTGCAGGATCCTCCCTCCATGCACAGTAGACTCAAGGAAAATTGCGTGCAGGATCCTCCCTCCAAGCACAGTAGACTCAAGGAAAATTGCGTGTCGGATTATCCCCCCGGCACAGTAGACTCACGGAAAAATGCGTGCAGGACCCTCTGTCCGTGCACTGTAGACTCAAGGAAAATTGCGTGTCGGATTATCCCCCCGGCACAGTAGACTCACGGAAAAATGCGTGCAGGACCCTCTGTCCGTGCACTGTAGACTCAAGGAAAATTGCGTGTCGGATTACCCCCCCGGCACAGTAGACTCAAGGAAAATTGCGTGCCGGATTATCCCCCCGGTACAATAAAGGAACACTATAGCAAGCAAACCCAGGCTCTACATATCCAAGGCGCTGCTCCAGACATGTATACCAGGCGGGAAATCAATCGAGAGCCTTACACGATATCTTCACTTACTTTACTTACATTACTTAAACCAATGCATAAATGATATAATTTGACCGTTCTTAGCAGAGAGAGAAAGAGAGGAAATAAAAATGAGTAGCCTCTAACCTACCTTTCCCCGCTGATTGTCACGAGAGCAGAATGGTACAGGTGTTGAGTCCCCATGCAGTGTGTTCCTTTAATGTCATCCCGTCCATTAACCCCGTGTGTGTAATGGAGACGGAAGGAGGAAAGAAAGAGGAAAAAATACAGAGAATGAGAAAGAGAAAAAAAATAAGAAGCGAAAAGGAGGAAAAGAGGTAGAAGAAAAACTACAAAGAGAGAATAAGATTAAAGGAGCTAGATAAAGAAGAAGGAAGGGAGGGAGACGGAAGGAGGAAAGAAAGGAGAAAAATGCAGAGAATGAGAAAGAAAAAAAGCGAAAGGAGGAAGAGAGGTAGAAAGAAAATTAAAAAGGGAGGATAAGATTAAGGGAGAGAGATAGAGAAGGAAGGGAGGAGGAAGGGAAAAAGATGGAGGAAAGGGAGAATGAAAGGAAAAAAACAAGGAAGAGAAAGGAAGAAGAAAGGAAATTAAAAAGAAGTAAGAATAAGGAAAAGAAGGAAGGAGAAACGTAAATAAGGAAAGCGAAAAGAAGGAAAAAGATCCAGAGAATGAAAGAAAAAAAAGGAAGCGAAAGAAGGAAGAGTAGAAAGAAAATTTAAAAGAGATAAGAATAAGGGAGAGGGAGGGAAGGGAGCGAAGGAGGGAGGGAAGAAGTTGGAAGGAAGTGAACGGAGAGACAAGTTAGGAAGATGAGGGAGGGAGGGAGGGAGAGGGGGAAGGTGGAGGTGAAGAGGGAGGGAGGGAGGAGGGGAGGGAGACTCACCTTAGCTCCCTTAATGAGACAGGTTCACCTCCCCTTATCAGTCAGCCTCAGCACGTGGGGAGGGAGGGGGAGGGAGGGAAGGAAGGAGGGAGGGAGGGAAGGAGGGGAGGAAGGATGACAAGTGGAAGGAAGGGTGGGAAGGTGGGCGTAATAGAGTAAAAAAAAAAAAAAAGAGTGAACAGAAGGGAAGAATGAAAGGAAGGAGGGAAGGAAAGAAGGAGGGGAGGATCGAGAAAAGGGTTTGGAAGGGAGGATTGAGGAAAGAGAAAGAAGGAAAAGGGGAATAGAAAAAAATAGAAAAGTATATAAGTAATGAATGAAGGAAGAAACAAACAAGAAAATTATATGAAGGAAGGAAGGAAGTCCCAAAATACAGATGGAAGAAGGAAGGAAGGAAGGAAGGAAGTATAAAGGGAGAAATGAAGAGAAGGAAAGAAGAGAAGAAAGATAGAAAGAAAGAATGGAAAGAATAATTATAGAAGGAAAGGAAAAGAGGAAAGATAGAGAGAAAGAAAGGGAGAAATTAATGATGGAAGGAAACATGGACGAGAAGAAAGATAGAAAGGAAAAAGGGAATAATAAATGATGGAAGAAAGGAAGGAAAAAAAAACACTCTAAACAAGGGAGACAGGCTTAAGAGGAAAAAAATAAAAGAAAGGAAGGCTGGGAAGGAGGGAGGAAGAAAGGGAAATAAGAAAAGAAAGCAAAGAGGAGATGGAGGAGGAGGAAGAGAATGAGGAGGAGGAGGAAGAGAAGGAGGAGGAGGAGGAGGCGGTGGTAATGACAGGAGGAGGAGGAGGAGGAAGGAAGAGATAAGAGAGAGAGAGAGAGAGAGAGAGAGAGAGAGAGAGAGAGAGAGAGAGAAAGAGAGAGAGAGAGAGAGAGAGAGAGAGAGAGAGAGAGAGAGAGAGAGAGAGAGAGAGAATTACCAGGAAGGAAGGACAATGTAAGGAAAGAAAATTACGGGGAGGAGGAGAAGGAAGAAGAAGAAGAGGATTAGGAGGAGGAGGAGGAGGAGGAGGAGGAAGAGTTAGAAAAAAGGGAAGGGACGGTAAGAGAGAGAGAGAGAGAGAGAGAGAGAGAGAGAGAGAGAGAGATAATGACCCTATAATGAACAATAATTAATGAGACTTAACAAATTAGAGTATATCCTCCTCCTCCTCCTCCTCCTTCTCCTCTTCCTCCTTTTTCTCCTTAGCGTTTATTCTTTCTCCTCCTTCTCCTCCTCCTCCTCTTCTTCCTCCTTCTTGCTCATTTCCCTAATTTCCTTCCCTCCCTTCATTTACCTCTTACCCAATTTTTCATTTCTATTCTCTCTTCGTTTTCTTCTTTTCTGCTTATTTTTTTCCGTCATTTTACTTGTTTTCTGATAACCTCATTTTTTTCTTATTATTCTTTACGTTTTCCATTTTTCTCCTCTTTTTTTTCTTTTCTTGCTTTTTCCTTTATTGTCTTTCTTGGAAGTCTTTCGTTTCTTTTTCTCTTGTTTTATCGGTGACTTTTTTTTTTATTCGCTTATCATTTCAGCTGATTTTTTATTACTCTTATCCCTATCGCTTTCTTCTTCTTCTTCTTCTTCTTCTTCTTCTTCTTCTTTTTCTTCTCTTTTCTTGTTTTCGTTCTTTTCCTTGTCTTTTTCGTCTTTTCTTTCTTTTTCTGCTATTCATTAATTATCATTCCTCTTCCTACTCCTCTTCCACACCACCACCACCATCACCACCACTACCTCCTCTCCTCCTCCTCCTCCTCCTCCTCCTCCTCCTCCTCACCTGTCAGCTGTCATCTTCTTCAATCAGTGATATTATTTGGATTATGAAACTCTCTCTCTCTCTCTCTCTCTCTCTCTCTCTCTCTCTCTCTCTCGACAGTGACTCAGCCTTTTAAAAGTTCTTGTTCGCTATCTAAATCGTTTAAAATTTTACTGCAAACCTTTTGTTCAATAATTTAATTCTTTTTCCTTGTCAATTTTATTTTTATTTTAATTTTTAATTTTTTTGGGTTGTCAAATCAAATAACGTGAATGTCGTGCTTTCAAATGTTGTTTAATGAATTATAATGTACTTATTCTTATTCAGATTATTATTATTATTATTATTATTATTATTATTATTATTATTATTATTATTATTATTATTATTATTATTATTATTATTATTATTATAATATTATCATTATTTAATTAATTAATTATTTATTTATATTACGTTACCGCCAATGGAGCCGGAAAACTTTCTTGCTGGGGCCTGATGGTCGACACCAGCCCGTTGTGGCACAGGCAAATGTTTATAGTTGCGCCATCTTGCTTGGCTCATGCTGTCCCCCGCAGCTTATCATTGACCTTCTCTTTCAGAGAGAGAATCTAGAGTCCGGGTTGACAGGTGGTCTTTTGGACAGCAGTCTTAGGCCACTCGGCGGTGACTGAAAAATCTCAGCTTGTGGCACCGGGCGGGACGCGAACCCACGTCCTGGACCCAGTGCCGTCACGCTAACCACTCAGCCACCGCTTCTGGTACTATCATCACCATCAATATTGTCATTATTGTAAACGGTAAGATGCACCACTTCGAGGCTTCCCATTGTAATTGGTCGGCGGTGGCGCAGCCAAACAACGGTGTGGAAGATTTTCCTATTCCCCCATTGGTGGACACGCTGACTCCAACCTTCAGGAGGAGTTTGGAGTTACCGTGTACTGAAACTCCATCCTTCAGAAGTTTGGAGTTACCGTGTACTCAAACTCCAACCTTCAGAAGTTTGGCGTTACCGTGTACTCAAACTCCAGCCTTCAGGAGAAGTTTGGAGTTACTGTGTACTCAAACTCCAGCCCTCAGGAGAAGTTTGGAGTTACTGTGTACTCAAACTCCAGCCTTCAGGAGAAGTTTGGAGTTACTGTGTACTCAAACTCCAACCTTCAGGAGAAGTTTGGAGTTACTGTGTACTCAAACTCCAACCTTCAGGAGAAGTTTGGAGTTACTGAGTTCACAAAATTAATGGAAAAAGGTGAAAATCTTCTACAGGTTTGGCGGCGCCATAGTACACCGATTACATTTTTCCCATGGGAGCAACCGCGAATGGTGCATCTTATACCATTTAGAAAATCTTTGCTATTACTACCATTGCAGACAGATTAGAAGAACAACAGACTCAGTAACAATTAATAATTTATGAGCCTAGTGACAGTTTGACAAGGCTTTTGCTCCATGAAAAAAGAAGAAAAAAAGAAAAGAAACACTCATGAGAACCTTTTGGAAATATTTGTTGTGAGAACCAAAAGCGTCTGAGAATGCGAGCCTAAAAACAGACAGGGACAGACCAAGACCTTCAAGACAGACTCCCCCCCGAGGCTGTGGCGGGCGCGGGGCAATCAGGCCGTCAAGGAGCCAATCAGCGCGGCTCATTAGTGCTAACGAGGGCAATTAACCTTCGTTCACCTGTGTGTGTGTGTGTGTGTGTGTGTGTGTGTGTGTGTGTGGCCACGCCTTTACGAGTCGGTGACAATGATGATGGTAATGATGATGATAATGATGATGATAATAACAATAATAACGATACTAATGAAGGCGGTAGTGATAAAAATACTTGCTTACGATATGTTCAATAAATAAATCAAAATAGACAAATAAATAAATACGTTGACAGTTTGATAGATGGATTGATAGATAGGCAGATAGACAATTAATAAATAGATAACTAAATAATTGAAAAAGTAAATAAATAAATAAGCACATACACAAACAATAATTCTGAAAGGAGAAATTATGCGCGTGAATAAATCTTGTGGGAGAAAAAAATAGTTCATAAGCACAAATTATTAATATTTATACCTGAGAAGAAGGAGGAGAGGAAGGAGGAAGAGGAATAGGAGGAGGAGGAGGAGGAGGAGGACGAGGAGGAGGAGGAGGAGGAGAGGAGGGAAAAGAGAGTGTGGGAAGGAATGAAAGGATATTGGTAAGGGAAGGGAGAGAAGGAGTAGGGAAGGAAGGGAAAGGAAAGAGAGGAGGGGGGGGGGGGGGGGAGAGAAAGAATGATGGTGAGGAGGAAAAAAATTAGGAGGAAAGGAATGAGGAAGGAAGGGAGGCTGTTCTGAAACTTTCCTCTATTCCTTTGCCTCTCTCTCTCTCTCTCTCTCTCTCTCTCTCTCCTTTACACTAATTCACAAATCCCTTTCACTAATACTTATTTCTACTCTACTGATTCCTTTATCCCCCTCCTCCTCTTCCTCCTCTTCCTACTCCTTTCCTCCTCCTCCTCCTCCCTCCCCCTCCTCCTCCTCCACACACCTGCACAATACACCTGCCTTTACCTTTAACGCTGAATGGGCGGCCACTGATTATGCAGATTAGGAGGAGGAGGAGGAGAAGGAGAAGGAGGAGGAGGAGGAGGAGGAAGAGGAGGAGGAGGAGGAGGAGAGATAAGGAGGAGCTTCTTTCGCGCCAATCAATCACTTTTCTTTCATCTTTTAATCGAAGTGAAAATAAAAAAAAAACTGAAAAAATGGAAGGAAGAAATATTGAAAGAAAGAAAAAAAAGAGTAAAGAAAAAAAAAGTGAGAGAAAAAGAAAATATGTCAGTCACGCAGGAAGGGAAACTTAACTCTTTTTCTTTACTTCCTTCCCACTTGTTGTTTTCCCTCTCTTTCTCTCCCTTTTCTTTCGTTTATTTGTTTTGCTTTTTTTTTCCTTCTTTCCCCCTGAAGCTATTACGTCAGTGTGGAATCTCAGCGGAACTTAACATGTAGGGCTTCTCTTATTTTTAACATTATTACATACGAATTTTCTTTGCTACTACTATTACTACTATTACTACTACTACTACTACTACTGCTACAACAACTACTACTACTACTACTACTATTACTACTACTACTGCTACTACTACTACCACTACTATTATTACGCTTACTACTACTACTACTACTACTACTACTGCTGCTGCCACCGCCATCACTGGGCCGCTAAATAGAGCGTGTTTTCCGCCGCACAAGCGTGACAAAGTGAATTAATTACAAGGACGTGAACTAAATAGACATGGATCACTTAGCACGCTGCCTTTTACCCCTCTCTCTCTCTCTCCTACATGGTAATCACAACCAATGCCTTTATTTTTCTCATATTTTTGTTCTTTTTTATAATATAGTGAATGGTTATCTGATTGACTGAATGAATGACTGTCTAAATGACTAATTGATGAACTGAATGATTGATTAAATGACTGACTGATGAATTGAATGAGTGCCTGCCTGCTGAATAGATGAATGACTTAATGACTAACTAGCTGACTGACTCGCTAACCATTGGACTATTTCATTGAGTTGCTAACTGACTGACTGACTGACTGACAGGCTGATTAATCGGACCCTGTGTATGTACGGTATTAACATTTTGACTGACGGGCTGAATGGCAAATAGGATAACGTTCTGGTTGACTGATTTACGGATTGACTGAATGACTGGTGACCTACATTTCTGATAACTTGATTATTTGTGAATCTGACTGGCTGACTGACTGACGCGTTGAATGACTAAAGAACTGAGTAACTGACTGGCTGACAAAACGACCGACTAGTTGACGAGATGACTGGCTTATTGATGTGTTGATTGACTGACTGACGAGATGCCTGACTTAATACATGCCAGATTTAATAATTAGCTGACTGACTGACTGGTTGACTGACTAACTGACGATATGAAGTACTTAATAACTCACTGACTGACTAGGTGACTGACAAAATGATTGACTGGTTAACTAGATGCACTGACTGACTGACTGACTGACTAAATGACTCGATAATTAGGTGACTGGATGGCTGGATGACTGG
>NC_066542.1:16545099-16552599 GCF_024679095.1 Eriocheir sinensis
TTACTTCCTTCATTGTTTACTTCATTTATTTCCTCCTCTCCCCGTCTTCTACCTTCCATCCTTCCTTATATTCCTCTTTCCTCCTTTGCCTATCTCCTTCCCTTCCTTCATTATTTACTTCATTCACTCATTTTGTTTTCTTCCTGTTCTACCTCGACTTCCTGCACCTACGTATTTCTCCCTTTGCTCCTTTCCCTCCCTCCGTCCCTTCCTCTTTCCTTCCTTTCTTCCTTATTTATTTCATTCATTAATTTAGTTTTCTCCCCATTCTACCTTCGCCTCTTTCACCTACTTTTCCCTCTGCTCCTCCCCTTCCCTCTTTCCTTCCTTTCTCTCCCTCATTTCCTTCCTTCTTTCCTTCATTAATTATATACTTAATTTATTTTGTCTCCCCCCTCTCTCTCTTAACTCCCTTCCTTTCATAATACCCACTTCTTATTCCCTCCTCTCCCTCCCTCTCCCCTTTCCTTCCTTCCTTCTTTGACTCCCTCCTTCCTTCGATCCTTCATTAATTTACTTTCGTTTACTTCCCTCTCTCCTACTCCTCTTCTCCCTTCCTTCATTGCTTAAACCTAATTCCTTTTTCCTCCTCTCCCTCTCGCCTCCTTCCTTTCGGTCCCTTCTAACTTGCATTCTTTCCCTTCCTTTCTTACTCATTCATTCATCTCGTCTTCCTCCCCTTTTTATACTCTCCCTTCCTCCTCCTATTCCCCTTTCCCCCTGTCTCTCCCTCCCTACCTCCCTGTCTCATTCCTTCCATAATTTTCCTTGTTACTTCCTTCCTTCAATTTGCTGATTTTTCCACCTTCTACCTTTCCTTCCTTTCTTTTTTTCCCTTACCTCCTTTCCCTCCCTCCCTCCCTCCCTCTCTCTTTCCTTCTCCTAGTTCGTGTGTGTGTGTGTGTGTTTGTGTGTGTGTGTGTGTGTGTGTTGGCGGACTTGAAAAGACGAAAAAGGAAGAATGAGGAAGAGGAAAGAGAGGAAAATTAGGAGGAGGAGGAGGAGGAGGAAGAGAAGGAGGAAGACTGGCGTGCGAGAACCCAAGAGACTACGACTGGACGTGAGAGAGAGAGAGAGAGAGAGAGAGAGAGAGAGAGAGAGAGAGAGAGAGAGAGAGAGAGAGAGAGAGAGAGAGAGAGAGAGAGAGAGAGAGAGAGAGAGAGAGAGAGAGAGAGAGAGAGAGAGAGTATATAAATAAATATTAAAAATTTGCAAGAGAAAGCGAAAAAAAAATCTCTTTCTCACACACACACACACACACACACAGACATACACGCTATCAAACACGAGAGAGAGAGAGAGAGAGAGAGAGAGAGAGAGAGAGAGAGAGAGAGAGAGAGAGAGAGAGAGAGAGAGAGAGAGAGAGAGAGAGAGAAATATATATCTCTCTCTTATCGCTGTTGGATCGAAGGACGAAATTTATAGCGACAGGAGGCGATGTTGGCTGATACGGGAGGAGGAGGAGGAGGAGGTGGAGGAGGGGGAGGATGAGGAGGCGGAGGCGGAGGAAACAGAGGTAAGGGGAAGAAAGAGGAAAAAAGAGAGAGAGAGAGAGAGAGAGAGAGAGAGAGAGAGAGAGAGAGAGAGAGAGAGAGAGAGAGAGAGAGAGAGAGAGAGAGAGAGAGAGAGAGAGAGAGAGAGAGAGAGAGAGAGAGAGAGAGAGAGAGAGAGAGAGAGAGAGAGATTCTTGGAAAGGTCGGGCAAAAAGAAAGTTTAAATGAAGGTGAAGAAGAGAAGGAAGAGGAGAAGGAGAAAGAGGAGAAAGAAGGAGGAGGAGGAGGAGGAGGAGGAGGAGGAGGAGGAGGAGGAGGACGAGATAAGCGTAATTAGTTCCCCTTAGATTAGGTAAGTAAGGGACAGGTGCGGGTGAGAGAGAGAGAGAGAGAGAGAGAGAGAGAGAGAGAGAGAGAGAGAGAGAGAGAGAGAGAGAGAGAGAGAGAGAGAGAGAGAGAGAGAGAGAGAGAGAAATCAACTATGAAATATGAATAAAAATGTCAGCGAGGAAACAAAAAAAAGTGAAAATATTTAATAGACTCTCTCTCTCTCTCTCTCTCTCTCTCTCTCTCTTTGAGCTGTAAGGACACTGGAAGAAAGGTGAAAAGAGAGAGTGAGAGAGAGAGAGAGAGAGAGAGAGAGAGAGAGAGAGAGAGAGAGAGAGAGAGAGAGAGAGAGAGAGAGAGAGAGAGAGAGAGAAAACTAACTGATGGAGACAAAATAAATAAGGATAATTAAACTATTACTACTACTACTACTACTACTACTACCACTACTTGGAACTAATTCTCTTACCTGATACAAAGAAAGCAATCAACATGAAGGAACGATAAATATAAGTGAGTTAGGGTTATGAGAAGGCATCAGTGTGTGTGTGTGTGTGTGTGTGTGTGTGTGTGTGTGTGCAGGGATGGCTTTTGTCGTGTCATGTTGCGTGCGTGTAGGAATGAAGGAGGAAAAGAAAGGCAAAGGAAAAAAATAGGAAGAAGAGGAGGAGGGAGAGAAAGGGAGAAAGGAAAAGTTAGTGATGGAGGAAAAAGGAAAGAAGCAAAGGTTAGAAGGGAGAGCTTGAGAGGAATGTATCATGAAAATGTTTAAAAAAATATATGAAAAAGGGAAAAAAGTTAGAAGAGACAGACATATAAGGAAGGAAGGAAGGAAGAGAGGAAATAGAATAGGAAATAATACATGAAGATAATAAGCAAGGAAGAAAGAAAAAAATGCTGAAGGAAGATAAAGAAATACAAAAACAATGATGATAATAACAATAACTAGAACACATTTATGACCCACAAACACACACACAATCCTAAATAATACTATCAAATCTCTACTAATGAGCCCTTTTTTTTTTTCCTTTCCTTTTCTTATTTTTTCGTCGCTAAATTTGTCAGCCTGTGTCCAACTCACTAATGCAAGACTCACTCCATAATTCACCTCCCTCATCTCTGTGGTGGTGAATTATTATGGAGTCTAGCTTTCTCTTATAATAGTTTTTAGTGTATATATATAGGTGAAGGTAAAGTTGAAGGGGCGTATGTTGAAGCTGCGCGTGACCTCGGTGCTCGTCTCCGTCACTCTGATCGCGGGAGACAGGTTGGTAGTGTGATGGTTTAATATTTATCCAGGACTGTGGTAATGGGTGAAGCAAATGATGATGATGATGATGGTGATGGTGATGATGATGATGATGATGATGGTGATGATGATGATGGTGATAATGGTGATGATGATGGTTTGTTGTTACATTATTCCTTATGATTATCTTTCTTTTTCCTTTTCAGTTGTTTCATTATTCATTTTTATCATTTATTTTTCTCTTTATTTTTCCATTTTTAGTTGCAGTATGATTCCTCTCTTTTGTCTCTTTTTTTTTATCCTACTTCCTTTCTATTCTCTCTCTATCTATCTATCCACCATTTATCTCTCTATCTCTCTGTCTCTTTATTCTACTTCCTTCATTAAATATTTATAGTTTTATTCTCTGAACATCTTTCAATACTATTCACGTTTTTCTCTTTCTTCCTTTCTTCCTTTGTTTGTTTATTCATCGTTACCTCTTTACTTTTTCATCCGAGGGGTCCATTTTTCATTCGCTTCTTTATATATTATTCTCTTTCTCTTTCTTCTTCTTCTTCTTCTTTTATTTACATATATTCCACATCTATTATTCAGAGTATTGGGTTTATTTTATTCCACTCTCTCTCTCTCTCTCTCTCTCATCAAAGGTAAGCTCCAGGTAAACTAAAGTCACGTGATTTACTTGACTTTTCGTTGTTTGTTTACGTTCTAATTTGTTTAACTTTTGATGTTTTCTTCTTTTACTTTTTTTGGGGGGGAGGGAGTGGAGGCTGAGTAGTAGTAGTAGTAGTAGCAGTATTATTATTAGTAGTAGTAGTAATAGTAGTAATAGAAGTAGTAGTAGTAGTTATTGTAATAGTAGCAATGGTAAGAATATCCGTAGGCGAAAATTGTGAATGTTCTCTCTCTCTCTCTCTCTCTCTCTTAATTATTAATGTTGTTTTGACGAAAAGGAAAAACCGACAAAATGTCTCTCTCTCTCTCTCTCTCTCCGCGAGAGAGAGAGAGAGAGAGAGAGAGAGAGAGAGAGAGAGAGAGAGAGAGAGAGAGAGACTAATCCCTGTCATTAGAGACAATTAGCACTCTTGTTTGTTTTCCTCCTCCTCCTCCTCCTCCTCGTTCTCCTCCTCTCCCTCCCCCTCCTCCTAATCCTCCTCTCACTGATCTGTCATTAGTTTTTCTCATTTAAATGTCAAATTTGTCAAGCATCAGAAGCACGAAATCTAATCAGTGAATAAATAATGTTGATGATTATTATAATGATGCCAACAACAACAACAACAACAACAACAAAGACGACGACAACTACTACAGGCTGTTTCATTCCGTCTGTCCACCAACAAAGCGGCAATTTTTATGGATGTGTCACCTGCGCATTTTTAGTTCGTGTATGCGTGAAAATCAACTGTTGTGACAGACATTCAAGCTTATTTATCAATAATATTTTTGAATGTTTATGTATACAAAAAAACAACTCAGTCGTTTGCATCGATAATCTAACATACAAGCACACGAAAAGACAAGCTTGTATCAAATAACGTAGTCACATCATGCTCGAACGAGCTATGTTTTTTTCATATTCATTGATTGATAGCTCATGTCAGGTATATTAAAAGACATCTGGCTCTGCAAGTGCAAATAAAGGGTATTTTAATGATTTACTGCATGTAAATAACGATTAATAATCGAAATAACATGACACAGTAAATAATAAGTATTTAATGTGATGCTAGGCTATTTTGAATACTAGGCTACCCATGTTATTTACATGCAACACATCAAAATTCCTTATGTATAGACACTTGCAGAGCCAGATACCACTTTATGTACCTGAATAAGATGAAATATGGGTATCTGAAAGGCTATGAATCGTTCGAGTATGATCAGACTATATACTGTTTGATAAACAAGTTGTTCCTTCGTGTCCTTGCAGGTAGATTATCGATGCAAAACGGCATGTTTGCAGTTCATATAAGAGGGCTTGAGCGTTTTTTCGTTACACAAACACTCAAATATATCACTGAAAATATTAAGTTGATCACGCAATCACGAACTCACGATGCGCAGGTGCCACATCCACGTTCACGAGTGGACAGACGGAATGAAACGGACTATACTACTATTACTACCACCACTACTACTACTACTACTACTACTACTACTACTACTACTATTAGAGAGAGAGAGAGAGAGAGAGAGAGAGAGAGAGAGAGAGAGAGAGAGAGAGAGAGACTGCAGAACAAGAGTGGAGGAGGGACGGAGGGAGGAACGGAAGGGAAGTGGAGAGAAAGGGAAATGGGGAGGAAGGGAATGGAGGAATACAGGATGGAGGTATCGTGTTCTCTCTCTCTCTCTCTCTCTCTCTCTCTCTCTCTCTTAAATAAACACAGATAGACACAGAGATAAGAAAGACAGGCAGATACAGATGAAGAGAGATAGATAAACTGATCAAGGGGTAGATAATTAACTGGATTCGTGGAGGCTGTTGTTGTTGTTGTTGTTATTGTGGTGGTGGTGGTGCTAGTGGTGGTGGTGGTGATGATGACGATGGTGATGGGGGTGTTGGTGGAGGTGGCAAAAAAAAAAAAAAAAAGAAGAAAGAAGATTGAGGAGGAAGGGAGGGAAGAAAAAGAATGCTATTGCTGCTGATGAGGACAAGGGGGAGAAGGAAGAAGAAAAAGAGAATTAAAAGAACGAGATAAAAGAGAGAAGAAAAGGAAAGGAATGAGAAGAAGAAAATGAAGAGAATGTGAAGAGAATTAAAAGAACGAGATAAAAAATAGAAGAAAAGGAAAGGAATGAGAAGAAGAAAATGAAGAGAATGTGAAGAGAATTAAAAGAACGAGATAAAAAATAGAAGAAAAGAAAAGGAATGAGAAGGAGAAATTGAAGAGAATGTGAAGAGAATTAAAAGAACGAGATAAAAAAAGAGAAGAAAAGGAAAGGAATGAGAAGAAGAAAATGAAGAGAATGTGAAGAGAATTAAAAGAACGAGATAAAAAAGAGAAGAAAGGAAAGGAATGAGAAGAAGAAAATGAAGAGAATGTGAAGAAAATTAAAAGAACGAGATAAAAAAGGAAAGAAAAGGAAAGGAATGAGAAGAAGAAAATGAAGAGAATGTGAAGAGAATTAAAAGAACGAGATAAAAAAGAGAAGAAAAGGAAAGGAATGAGAAGAAGAAAATAAAAAATAATAAAAAAATTGAAAAGAAAAGGAATGAGAAAAGAAAATGAAAAGAGTGAGGTGGAATGAAAAGGAAAAGATGAGAATGCACAGAAGAGAAAAATAAATAATATGATAATAAAGACTGCAGTGAAAAAAATGTAAATAACCGCAAGAATTAAATAAACAAAATAAACAACAACAAAAAAAAGGGAAAAACAAACCTACTTACTCATCTATCTTTCCTTCGCACGATCAATAAATTCTCGACAGTCATGAATGGAGAAGGAGAGGAGTAAATAACAGAGTGAATAAATAAACGAAGGAAGGAAGGAGACGAAGAATACCGATGAAAAGCAATGAATAATGATGACAAGAACAAAGAAAGAATCAATAACAACAACAAAAACAACAGGAGGAGGAGGAGGAAGAGAAGGATGAAAAGATGATTGAAATAAGAGGAGGCGAACCAGGAAGACCACAGCAATTTTGATCGGTGGAAGAAGAAGAAGAAGAAGAAGAGGAGGAAGAAGAGGAAGAAACAGAGGTCAAATTAATTACATATTCAGGCAGACAGACACATACAAGAGAGAGGAGAAGGAGGAGGAGGAGGAGAAAGAGGAAGAAGAGGACGCAAAAGAGGAGATTGAGAATAAAGGAGAAAGAAGAGATGATGAAAGGAAGAGGAGGAGGAGGAACAGGAGGAGAAATAGGAAAAGGAGAAGAGGAAAAGGAGGAGAAATAGCCGAAGAAGAGGACGCAAAAAAGGAGTTTGAGAATAAAGGAGGAAGAAGAGGTCATGAAAGGAGGAGGAGGAGGAGAAAGAGGAAAAGGAGGAGAAAGAGCCGGAAGAAGAGGACGCAAAAGAGGTGATAGAGAATAAAGGAGGAAGAAGAGATCATGAAAGGAGGAGGAGGAGGAGGAGGAGGAGGAGGGCTTTAATAGTAATGAATATAGATCTTATGTATAAATTATTCATCAGAACTCATGAATGTTGCTGGTGGTGGATTACAAATTTAATGAACAGCGGTGGTGGTGGTGGTGGTAGCAGTGGTAGTAGTAGTAGTAGTAGTAATAGTAGTAGTAGAAGTGGTTGTGCTGGTGGTGATGATGATGGTGGTGGTGGTGGTGGTGGTGGTTGTAATTTGCATTCATTCTTCACAAAGTTACGAATGTCAAGGTCACAGAAAGAAGAAGAGGAGGAGGAGGAGGAGGAGGAGGAGGAGGAAACGAGCTAGAAAGCGGAGTCGTGAAAATACGTCA
>NC_066542.1:16557599-16560099 GCF_024679095.1 Eriocheir sinensis
TCCTTAGTTCAGTTCCTTTCTCACATAAATACGTTTCATCTCCTTCCTCCTCCTCTTCCTCCTCCTCCTCCACCACTTCCTTTTATATACCATAGTGCCACTCCTCCTCTTCCTCTTCTCCTTCCAAGCACTCTCGGTATCCTCCTCCCTCTCCTCCTCCCCCTTCTCCTCCTCCTCCTCCTACTCCTCCTCCCCCTCTCCTCCTCCTCCTCTTCCATTCATTGAGGAAGAGATGAATGAGCTTCCGTCATCACCTATCTGACCTTGACTCTTAGAAGAGGAGGAGGAGGAGGAGGAGGAGGAGGGAACGTTCAGGTCAGTGGGTTGAGAAATCTGTGTTGATGTTTAGTCTCTCTCTCTCTCTCTCTCTCTCTCAGACCATTACCTCCTACCGCCTCTCCTCCTCCTCCTCCCTACACCTCCTTTCCCTTTCAGTCCTCTTCCTCCTCCTCCTCCTCCTCTACCCTACCTACTACTATTCTCCCCCTCTGTCCTCTGTCTATATATATCCCGATCTCCTCCTCCTCCTCCTCCTCCTCCTCTTCGGTAATATTATGGGCGCGAAGGTGATTGGTGGAAACGTTTGTGATGTAATCGTTGTTGTTGTTGTTGTTGTTGTTGTTGTTGATGATATGCTTATTTATTGTATTTATTTTATACTGACTCTAGTTTGTGTTTTCTTAACCTGAAGGAACAAAAAAGCATTAGATGGATGGATAAGCCGTTAGAGGAGGAGGAGGCGGAGGCGGAAGAGGAGGAGGAGGAGGAAGAGGAGGAGGAGGAAGAGAATAATGTGTTTACTGGAGGAGATTCTGGAGCGGACAGGAATGTGTGTGTGTGTGTGTGTGTAAGGGTTGAGAGAGAGAGAGAGAGAGAGAGAGAGAGAGAGAGAGAGAGAGAGAGAGAGAGAGAGAGAGAGAGAGAGAGAGAGAGAGAGAGAGAGAGAGAGAGAGAGAGAGAGAGAGAGAGAGAGAGAGAGAAAAAAACTCCAAACGAGATAAGCTGGTGCACAAAACGAAAAACAAGAATACAGACAGACAAAGGCAAAAAAACAAAACAAAAAAAAACAGACAAAACAAATACAAACAGGAACTAACACAAAAAAACAACTAAACTCGGACTGCAAAGAAAATAATATAAAGCGACAACAAAATGACAAACAGAAGAGAATGAAAAAAAAAACATACAAAAAAATAATATATACATGAATAAATAAATAGAAAAATAAATGAAAACAAAGGCATCAGAAAATACACAACAAAACAAAAGAATATGGAATTAAATCAACGTGTGTGTGTGTGTGTGTGTGTGTGTGTGTGTGTGTGTGTGTGTGTGTGTGAGAGAGAGAGAGAGAGAGAGAGAGAGAGAGAGAGAGAGAGAGAGAGAGAGAGAGAGAGAGAGAGAGAGAGAGAGAGAGAGAGAGAGAGAGAGAGAGAGAGAGATATTGATGGTCCGTTCCTGTTACTGTTATTGTTGGCGTTAGGAGAGAGAGAGAGAGAGAGAGAGAGAGAGAGAGAGAGAGAGAGAGAGAGAGAGAGAGAGTTTCTATGGTCGTTCTAAATGGTTATGGCGGCAAGTTCTCACCATTACCACCACCACCACCGTCACCACCACAACCACCGCCACTGGCATCACCACCGTCACCACCACCACCACCAACACCACCTCTACTACAACTATCACCCCCCTTCACCCCCTCCACCCCACCATCACCCCTCCCCCATCACCGTCTCACACACACACACACACACACACACATATTAAACAGCCCCCAAAGGCTCATTTCAGGAGTAATTGAGCCAGGAGGAGGAGGAGGAGGAGGAGGAGGAGAAGGAGGAGGAGGAACGGCAGAGATGAAAATACTGAGGTTTGGGATGGAGAGAGAGAGAGAGAGAGAGAGAGAGAGAGAGAGAGAGAGAGAGAGAGAGAGAGAGAGAGAGAGAGAGAGAGAGAGAGAGAGAGAGAGAGAGAGAGAGAGAGAGAGAGAGAGAGAGAGAGAGAGAGGGGGGAGGGAGGGGATGATTGCTTTGTCGTTAAGAAGACGATGATATATACGAGAGAGAGAGAGAGAGAGAGAGAGAGAGAGAGAGAGAGAGAGAGAGAGAGAGAGAGAGAGAGAGAGAGAGAGAGAGAGAGAGAGAGAGAGAGAGAGAGAGAGAGAGAGAGAGAGAGAGAGAGAGAGAGAGAGAGAGAGAGAACTGCCAAACAATAACAGTTTTCAAAGCCAATACTATCACCACCACCACAAACAACAACAACAACAACAACAACAACAACATCAACAACAACTATAGTCAAACTCACTCTCTCTCTCTCTCTCTCAGATAAACACATTTGAAAGGCCATTTGAAGAGGACATTTAATTAGTCCCTTTAAAGACAGTTCCATTCTCCCCCTTTTTTCTCCATTTCCTTTTTTTCTCTCCCTTCCTTTCTTTCCATTGCTCTCTTTGTTCCCCGTCATCTTAATCCTCCTAAATTCTCCTTTCAATCACGAGGGA
>NC_066542.1:16565099-16570099 GCF_024679095.1 Eriocheir sinensis
CAACAACAACAACAATAACACAAACGAAAGTAACTATTCGATGAGGGGTAAAAAAGCATTTGGCATGAGAGAGAGAGAGAGAGAGAGAGAGAGAGAGATACTCATATACTAATATATATATATATATATATATATATATATATATATATATATATATATATATATAGATATATATATATATATATATATATATATATATATATATATATATATATATATATATATATATATATATATATATATATATATATATATATATATATATTCGTAAACGAAGAAACCTCTTCTTCTCTCTCTCTCTCAGGTGCGGGTGTCGTGTTCCCATAATGCACCGGGGCCCGAGGGAGGGACAGGTGACGCGGCCTAATTGACAGGTGAACCGAGGGGAACAGGTGACAATGGGGGAGGGGTGGGAGGGGAGGGAAGGGGGGGGGAGAGAGAGAGAGAGAGAGAGAGAGAGAGAGAGAGAGAGAGAGAGAGAGAGAGAGAGAGAGAGAGAGAGAGAGAGAGAGAGAGAGAGAAGGAATAAGGTATTTGGAAGGCTAGGCATGGGAAGGAAAGGTGACGTGAAGGGGAAATAGGGAGGAGGAGGAGGAGAAGGAGGAGGAGGAGGAACACAAAGGAACACAATGGAAGAACAAACAACAGCAGACCTGATGGTCCTTACGAGGCTGTTTGTGACAAGCTACACTATCTAATCAAAGGTGGAAGATGAAGGACAGCAAAGGCGAAGGCTCCTCCCCACCCCCCCATCCCTCCAGCCAAAGCTGGCAGGAAAGGAAAAAGAACCATGCAGCATGGAAAAACTGCATGGAAATTATGTAGGAAAGAGGAAAGAACTACCATTACTGCTACCACTAACCGGGCGATAAAAACGGACAAGGACACCAGTATTCGAAAGAACTTAACGTTATTACGAGAATGAGTAATATCTTAGTTGCTGGTTGGATTCAAAATACTTGTCTAATCTATTCTTGAAGGCCGTAATTGTTGTACTATCAACAACATCACAGGGTAGAGAATTCCAAACATTAACGACTCGATTGAAGAAGTGTTTGGCTTCGAGCGACGAGAATCTTTTACCACTTATTCAAACCACTTGTTTAAACTGGATAAATTCAGATTCAACAGGGACATAGTCAAAAATTAGTTTACTAACAGAGTGGTAGATAAGTGGAACAGGCTGAGTAGTCATGTGGCGAGTGCCAATACAATTATTACATTAAAAAATAGATTAGATAAATTCATAGACAGTGATAATAGGTGGGGGTAGATTTACGGAAGCTTAGGTTCAAAGGAGCTGCCTTATACAGGCCTACCGGCTTGCAGACTCCTACGTTCTTATGTTATCTTGAAATTGTGATTTCTTCTTGTTCTTTTTGATCGATCAATTGTAAAGTAATCTTCCGCATTAATATCACTGAATCCTTTAAACATTTTAAACACTTTTATTAGATCGCCTCGCAGTCTTCGTTTTGATAGGCTGAAGAAATTTACTTCTTTAAGTCTTTGTTCATAAGATAAATTTCTCATCCTAGGAGTCATTTTTGTTACACTCCGTTGAACCCGTTCTAACATTTCTACGTCTTTTCTGTAATAGGGAGGAGGAGGAGGAGGAGGAGGAGGAGTTAAAAGAGGCGGAAGAAGAGGCCTGGATAAACAAGGAGAGGAAACATGGGAACACGGAAACTTAAATAGACAAATAAAACAATCTTCTAGGTCATAACGTGAAAAGAGGAAAAGAAAAAATAAGAGAGCTTAAAAGAGAGACATGGGGGGGGGGGGGGGTAAGGTAAATGGAAGGGTAGGCATGGGAAGGAGAGGTGGCGTGAAGGGAAAATAAAGGAAGGAATGGAGGAGTCAGAAGAGGAGGAAGAAGAGGTCTTGATAGATATACGGAGGGAGAGACAGATTAAAAAAAGAAAAGGAAATACGGAAACCTGTGAACGCGGAAACATAAATAGGCAGGTAACAAGAGTCTATAAAGCCATAACGAGTACCTGGCCACCTGTAATCTAATCCGTCCTCCAGGTAACTCGTCCGGCCGGCAGGTATAGGACGTGGTAGATGGTGGGGCTGATAATGCGTGTGATGTATTGCTTCGCCTTACGCAACAAGGACGTTTAGCATGAAGGTGTTGGGGAATAACTTTTGTCTTTCATTTTACTCCACCCCGGCGCTGAGTTTGATCCGGTAGTTTTTTTTTTATTATTTTGTCGTATTTCCCATTATCTGTCTTCGCAGGGAGGAGGTAGGGAGGTAAAAGATGAAGATGGAGAAGAGGATAAGGGATGAATGAGAGAAGGAAAGATGTGAGGATGATTATAGACGAAAACGGAGAATAAGAGAATGACTGAAAAGAGGAGGAGGAGGAGGAGGAGGACGAGGGGGGCGAGGGGGACTGCATGATACACAGAACCAAGAGAAGGGGAAGAGATAAGAGGGAGAGAATAAGAAAGAATAGAAGTATCAATAATGGAAGACTCTCTCTCTCTCTCTCTGTTTATTCCCTTTTGCATCAGTCATTTATACTATAACAGAGAGAGAGAGAGAGAGAGAGAGAGAGAGAGAGAGAGAGAGAGAGAGAGAGAGAGAGAGAGAGAGAGAGAGAGAGAGAGAGAGAGAGAGAGATTCAGTCCCTCATTAAAACTGCTTCTTCCAATAATTAGACATTGACGAGAAGATGAGGAGGGGGAGTTGGAGGAGGAGGAGGAGGAGGGGGAGGGGAAGAAGGAGAATAAGGGGGAAAAGAGGGAGGAGGAGGAGGAGGAGAAGGAGGAAGAATGAAAAATTAGCAACAATAATATTATTCTCGAACATTATCACTTGAATAGTATTTGGACGCTCTCTCTCTCTCTCTCTCTCTCTCTCCTTCGCGAACCGGTTTTAGTGCCCTGTGGGTGTATACGAATTACTAGTGGGCTTCAGTGTAACCTGGAATTATGCAAATGTTTCTGTGTTCTACCTTAACCGCTAATGTAACTACTGCTGCCACTCCTGCTACTGCTGCCGCTACTACCGTCACCAGTACTACTACTACTATTACAACTACTACTACTACAACGATAGCAACAACAACAGTAACAGAAGGGTAGGACGGCAGAGGTAGCAACAGAAAAGAGTAAGGAAATGAAGGAGAGAAATAGGAAGAGGAAGAAAAAAAGAAGATTATGGTAAAACGATTTAATAATTACTGATCAATAAAGTGAGGAGGAGAGAGGGGGAGAACAGGTTGATGATCAGAAGGAAGAGGAGAAAGAGAGGAGGAGGAGGAGGAGAAGGAGAAGGACGAACACAAAGAAACAAATAAAAAGATACAAACAATAATCATTTTACGTTTGTTTTTTATGTTATTTCGTTGGTATTGTATTTCCTATTTGTGGCTGTTGTTCCTTTGTTTCTATTGACGTAGGAAAGAAAAACGCAAACAAAACGTAACAACAAACAGAAAACGGAGTAAACAAAGAAGAAAACACATAATGAGCATAAAAGAAAATAACCTTAACATAATTACAAGGGATAAGTGGAAAAAATGAGGGAGGGAGGAAGGGAGAGAGGGAGAGGGAGGGAGAGAGAGGAGTGGAGGAAAAGAATCAGGTGTGTGTATCTCCTTTACCTGTCACGATGGGCAATTAGCAGGTAAGAAGGTAATTAGCAGGTGAGAGAAGCCTTTAATGGAAGAGAGAGAGAGAGAGAGAGAGAGAGAGAGAGAGAGAGAGAGAGAGAGAGAGAGAGGCTAATAATTATGAGAAAAGTAGTTTGAGGAGCAGGTGCTGAACGTCAATTAGAAGGAGGAGGAGGAGGAGGAGGAGGAGGACGAAAAATATCCCTTAAAATCACTTAAGAAATTTTGTTGATGATAATTACGCAGAAAATAATTATCACACACACACACACACACACACACACACACACACACACACACACACACACACACACACACACACACACACACACAAATATACATACACACACGAACACATGCAAGCAATAAATTATTATCATCTAGATTATTAATATTTATCTAATTCTCATACTGGTTGAGGTAAGGGAAAAAAATACATATGCATCTTGGAGGGAAACTGGTTCTCTCTCTCTCTCTCTCTCTTGTTGTAATTATTAGGTGTTTTTTTTATTTCATTCTTATTACATTTATTTTCCATTTTATTTTTCCTTTCATTCTTTTTTTCTTTCTCACGTCCACTTTTTCTCCCGAGTCTTTTATTTTGCTTCATCATAAATTTCTTCACTTCATTTCTCTTTCTTTCATCATATTTTTTCCTGGTGTTGATTTTTCTTATGCTTTTTCGTCCTCCTCATTTTCTTCCTCCTCCTCCTCCTCTTTCTCCTCCTTTACCTTTTTATTTTATTTTATTTTCCTCTGTGCTTCTTATTCTTCTCCATCTTTTCTTTACATGCATTTATTAATTTATTTTTCTCTCATTTTTCTTTCAGCTGTTTTTCTCTTTCCTCTATTAATTAAAATATGCCTCTTTTTTTGTTTTCTTTTTGATTTTCTTCTTCTTCTTCTTCTTCTTCTTTATTCTCTCTCATTCGTCAACAAATATACATCCCTTTCGTGTTTCCTATTTCTCTTCTCCTCCTCCTCTTCCTCTCCGTCTTCCTCCTCCTCCTCCTCCTCCTCCTCCTCCTCCTCAACCTCATCCACCATCATCACGACCAGCAGCACTTCTCCTTCATCTTCCTCCTCCTCCTCCTCCTCCTCCTCCTCCTCCTCCTCCTCTTCCTGCATCCCGTATCGTGTCTCCCAATTTTCCAAGAACACGCAAAACTCTCTCTCTCTCTCTCTCTTGACGTGATGGTGATGACAAAAGGGAAGGAAATAAGGAGAAGGAAAGACTGGATAAAATAAAAGGAAAAGGAAAGGGAGCAGGAGGAAAATAATAGAAGGAAATTCGAGGGCAAAACAAACATCAAAATATCCATGTTTTCAGGAAGGAATATAATTTTATTCTTTGTTCCTCTTTCCTTCTTTTTTT
>NC_066542.1:16575099-16582599 GCF_024679095.1 Eriocheir sinensis
GAAGCTGATTTATTGAGAGAGATGTGAAGTTTCCAGTTGAGATTTTGAGCTAAGGAGAGACTGAGGATGTTTAGTGTTGAAAAAAGAGATAGCTGAATGTTGTCGAAGAATAGGGGACAGGTGTTTGGAAGATTGTGTCGAGGTGGAGAAATTGGGTTTTTGAGACATTGAAGGACACAAGGTTCCTTCTACCCCAATCAATAACAATAATAATAACAATGATAATAATAACAATCTTACCTGGATCATCCCAAAAGAATATTCTAACTACTCACAACACCAGGTAACATTTTCAGGTGATTAAAAGTGTAATTTACCTGTACTTCCGATGGTACGGTCTAGCGCAATAGTAGTTGTGGTAGTTGTAGAAGTAGTAGTAGTAGTAGTAGTAGTAGTAGTAGTAGGAGGAGGAGGAGGAGGAGGAGGTAAAGTGCTGGTGGGATGAAAGGAGGGGACGAAGAAGGCAGAATGAAAAAAAAATAGAAGAAAGGAAGGACGGAAGAGAGGAAGAAAGGAAGGAAGGAAGGAACAAAAAGTAAGAAAGGGAGGAAGGAAAGAAAAATGAATGTAGGAAGAGATGAACAAAGGAAGTGAGGAAGAAACGAAGGATTAAAAGGAAGGAAACAAAGAATGACGAAACAAGCAAGGAAGGAAGGATGAAAGTAAAAAAAGGAAGGATGGAAGGAAGGAAGGAAGGGAGGAATGCAACAACCCGGACGACACTTGTTCACCTTACCTGCAATAGAGAAAAAGAAAATAATGAAAATTACACTAAAATCTTACTGAATTAGAAGATAACAGGTAATTCCCCTTCCAATAGAGATAAGGAGCGAAGGAGGGAAGGAGGGAGGGAGGGAGGAGGATCGGGAGAGGGAGAGGACAGTGGGGGAATAGGAATAGAAGCGGAGGAAGAGGTGGAATGGGGAATGGAGGGAGAGAGGAGGGAGGTAAATTGAGGGAGGTTGTGATGAGGAGAGAAAGGTAGGGAAGGAAGTAGGGGAGGCAGTAGGAGGAAAAGGAAGGGAGGGAGAGAAATAATAAAAGTAAATTGTTCCACTTATACTTTATAATTAGCTAATATATATGTATGTGTGTGTGTGTGTGTGTGTGTGTGTGTGTGTGTGTGTGTGTGTGTGTGTGTGTGTGTGTGTGTGTGTGTGTCGTCATTCTCCTCCTCCAAATACCAGTCCAACATAAAAAAAAATATATATATATAAACGATAATACATAAATTAATGAAAAGTCAACAAACAAACAAAGCTATGATAAATAAATATATAAGCGTACGACTAAAATTCAGAATGACAAAAAAAAAAAAAAAAACTGAATAAGCAAACAACACGCAAAACAAATTTCATGGTTATCACATGTGACGAAACAGCACACACACACACACACACACACACACACACAAAAAAAAAAAAAAAAAAAAAAAAAAGGGACAAGGCTTCGGGGACAAGGACACGGAGGCGGGCGCTGTGGCAATAAGAACAATGATCATTTTTATCATTATCATCATCATCATCATTATTAATATTATTATTGTTATTGTTTTGTCAGAAATATTAAATCACAAGTTCTGAAGGAAAATAGCTTGGGAAAAAGTCTCTCTCTCTCTCTTTCTCTCTCTCTCTGCTTTAATGCGTTTTATGAGGTTTTGGTTACGCCAGGGAGGAAGGGAGGGAGGGAGAGAGAGGGGGAGAGAGGAAGAGAGGGAGGGAGGAAGAGAGGGAGGAGGGGGGAGAGATAACATGTCCTGCCTCCCTCACCTCCTCCTCCTCCTCCTTCTCCTCCTCCCCTTCCTCCACTTTCTCTCCTCCTCCTCCTCCTCCCCTTAATCTCATAAATCGGTGAATGGTATGCGGAGGTGGTCAATTTGTTTATGTGTGTGTGTGTGTGTGTGTGTGTGTGTGTGTGTGTGTGTGTGTGTGTGTGTGTGTGTGTGTGTGTGTTGTAGTCGAGGTGCAGTGGTTCGTAGTGTGTGTGTGTGTGTGTGTGTGTGTGTGTGTGTGTGTGTGTGTGTGTTGTAGTCGAGGTGCAGTGGTTCGTTGTGTGTGTGTGTGTGTGTGTGTGTGCGAGGGCCGTAACTCACAAGGGGACTCGTCCATTAATCTTTCCTTGCGGTGGGGTAGAAATTGCGTGCACACACACACACACACACACACACACACACACACACACACGTCTTTTTCCTTCCCCTCTTTTCTTCCTTCTTAACCTATCTCTCTTTCCCTGCCTCTCCCTTTTCCCTTTCTCCCTTTCCCTCCTTCTCTCCCTCTCTCCCTCGCTTCCTCCCCTTCTTTCCTCCGTCATCCATCCATCATTCCCTTCCCTCCCTCTCCTTTCCATCCTCCTCCCTCTTCCTCTGCCCAGTGCCCATCATTTACCCAGCTTACATTTCCCTCTCTTTTTTCCCCCCACCTCCCCCTTTCCCTTCTCTTCTCCCCCTCCCCCCTTCCCCCCTTTAGGTATTTTGAGAGCTAATGGGGTAATTAAAATAGTGATCAAGGTTCGGGGGCATTAAATTAATCATAAAAGTGTGAAAGCGGCATGAGGGGGGAGGGGGAGAGGATAAGTGGGGGGAAGGGGGAGAGAGAAGGGGAGGGGTTTAATAGCGGGTACCATGGGAGTGATTTCATTATGGAACGCGGGCGAAAGGAGAATATGATGAAAGTGAGAGGAAAGAGGAAATGAGAAGTAACGGCGAGGAAAGGAAAATATGATGAAAGTGAAAGGGAAAAAGGAAAGGGTAGTGAAAGTGAGAGGCAAAAGGAAAAAATAAGTAACGACGAGGAAAGGAAAATATATTGAAAGTAAAAGGGAAAAAAGGAAAGAGAAGTAATGGGGACGAAATGAAAATATAATTAAAAGTCAAAGAAAAAAAAGAAAATGAGAAGTAACAAGAACAAAAGAACAAAATATGATGAAAGGAAAAGGAAAAGAGAACAAAATATGATGAAAGGAAAAGGAAAAGAGAAGTAACAAGTACGAAAGGAAAATATAATGAAAGTGCAAGGAAAACAGGAAAAGGAGAAGTAACGGGGATGGAAGGAAAATGCAATGAAAGTGACATGGAAAAAAAGAAAAGTAACGACGAGAAAAGAAAAAAATATGAAAGTGAAAGGAAAAAAGAAAAAAAAAGTAGTTAAGTAAGTAATAATAGTAGGGAAGGAAAAACAAAGGAAGATGGAAAAGAAGAAAAGATAAACAATGAGGAAAGGAAGGATAATGCAGGGAATAGGAAGAAAGAAGGAAATGGAAGGGTAGGGAAGAGGAAGAAAAGGGAAGGGAAGAGGATGAGAAGACAAGGAAACGGAAGAGATGGGAAGAGCAATGTCCTTTCTGTAATTAGGGGACCAGAACTGTACTGCGTACTCGAGGTGCGGTCTTACCATGGAATTATACAAGGATAGCATCACGTCTGGTGTTTTACACTCGAAGTTCCTCGCTATGAACCCGAGCATAGTGTTGGCTTTGCTGTATGTTTTTTTTACAGTGATTCGCGTGTTTCAGGTCACTGCTGATAGTAACTCCAAGATTCTTTTCCTCGTGCATCGCCTGCAGAGGTTTCCCATTCATGATGTATGTGTGGTTACTATTTTGGGACCCAGTGTGCATGACTTTGCATTTGTCAACATTAAAAGACATTTGCCATTTTTCCGAGCATTCAATAATGTGATTGAGGTCTTTCTGAATGATTTCGCAGTCGGTCTTTGTGAGGGCCTTTCCACCCACCTTGGTGTCATCAGCAAATTTGGATATTGTGGATTTCAGTCCTGATTCTAGGTCATTGATATATATGATAAAGAGGATGGGTCCCAGCACTGACCCTTGAGGCACTCCACTAGTGACTGGAAGCCAATCGGAAGGCTGTCCGTTGAGTAGTACTCGTTGTAGGTAAGGGACTGGAAAAGAAGAGAAGGGAAGGGAAAGTGGGTAAGGGATTGGAAAAGAAGAGAAGGGAAGGGAAGGGAAAAAAGAAAGAAAGAAAAAATAAAGTTAGGAAGAAAGGAAAGAAATTAAAAGAACACACATTCATAAACATCCACCCACGACAACAACAACAACAACAACAACAACAACAACAACAACAAAAACAACAGCCTTAAATAAACAAGCTAATGAAACATGAAAGATTACCGAGGACAAAATGGTGTAGAATTATCAATGTTTTATGGCGGCGAACGCAATAAAAAAAAAAAAAAAGACTAGAGCCGTCAGTAATGAGTCTGTAGTGGAACCTTCATAATCTCATTCCCAGGACGTGAATGCGTTTGTGAAAGTGCTGGAGTGTTTGATGTGAAAAAAGTGAGGTTGGGTTAGTGGGTTAGGAAGAGAGATTGGAAGGAAAAGTAAGGTAGGAAGGAAGGAAGGAGGTAGGCAGAAAGGAATACAAGAAAGGGAGGGAGAAAGAAATATGAAGGAAATAAAACTGTAAGGTTGAGTTAGTGGGTTAGAGAGAGGATGGAAGGAAGGTAGAGAGGAAGCAAAAGAAGGAAGGTTTAGAGGAAGGATAGGAAAGAAAGAGGGAGCAAGTAAAAAAAAAATAATGAGTTAATAGGTCAGAAAGAGATTTGAAGCTAAGGAAGAAAGGTAGGAAAAAAGGAAGGTAGGAGGAAGGAAGGTAAGCAAGATAGAGAGGAAGGAAGGAAGAAAGGAGGGAAGGTAAAATGGAAAGATGGAAGCAAGAAAAGACAGAAAAAATGGAAAATAAGAATGAAGGGAAGAAGGTATGAAAGGAAATAAGAAACGAAGGTGGGAAGAATAGAAAGCAGGAAGCACGACAAAGACAGTAAAAAAGAAAAAAAATAGACAAAGAAAGGATGGTAAAGAAGGCGAGAAAAAAGGAGGAAAGAAAGAAGCACGAAGAGAAAAAGAAGGAAAATATAATTAGAAATGCCACAGTGTTCCCTGAATCCTCCATCTTCTTCCACGGACTAACAAAAATTCAGGTGTACATATTTTTTTTCTTTCATTCTTTTCTTACGGTAACACAAGACAGACGAGAGAGAGAGAGAGAGAGAGAGAGAGAGAGAGAGAGAGAGAGAGAGAGAGAGAGAGAGAGAGAGAGAGAGAGAGATGTAAAGAAAACGAGAGAGGAGTTGCCCAAATAAGGGATTTTAATTATCAAACAAACATCACAAAAAAAAAATAGAAATAACAACTCAGCCACAGAGTAATAAACAAATGAAATAAATGAATAATAATAGGAGTTAATAAAGGATCCACAACTATTATTGTTTATGCAAAAGAATTAGCATGGACGATTCATTTATAAGCCCCCTTTCTCTCTCTCTCTCTCTCTCTCTCTCTCTCTCTCTCGGGACGTGGAAGCGGCGCGGCGGAAAACAGAATTAAATCGTTAGGTTCCTTTTTTTTTTTTTGTTGTTTATTTGTGACAGAAATTCGTGGTTGTTGCTGTTGTTGTTGTTAGTGTTGTTGTTGTTGTTGTTGTTTAATCTTGTTGTTGTTATAGTTAAATTCATTATTGTATATATATATTTTTTTTTTATTTCATTGTTACTATCATTATTTCTACTACTACTACTACTACTACTACTACTACAACTACTACAACTACTACTACTACTACAACTACAACTACTACTATTATTATCAACATTCCTTATCTATTTTCCCAACACCACCAAAGTCTCCACACACACACACACACACACACACACACACACACACACTCCCCCCCATCACAATACCTGCTAATTACAACAACACGAACGAAAACAGAGAGTGGGAAGCTTCCTGTTTATACTGATTAGTGCGCCAAGAGGAGGAGGAGGAGGAGGAGGAGGAGGAAGGGATCGTGTCTCTGCCTCCTCCTCTCTGCGTCCTCCTTTTCTTGATCCTCTTCCGTCTCAACGTTCTATCTCCTTTTTCTTTTTCTCCATTTTCTCTTCTCCCATTCCCTTCTCTTCCTTCTCTTTCCCCACCTTCCTCCTCCTCCTCCTCCTTCAGATTTTTCTTCCTCTTCTTATATATGTTTTTTTTTTCCTCCTCCTCCTTCTCTTCCTCTTTTCTCCATATTATCTTCCTCCTCTCATCCTGTTCATCCTCCTCCTCCTCTTTCTCCATCTTTTTCTTTCTCTTCTTATAACTGTTCTTTTCTTCCTCCTCCTTTTCTTTCTCTTTTCTCCATATTATCTTCCTCCTCTCATCTTGTTCCTCCTCCTCCTCCTCCTCCTCTTCCTCCTTCAGCTTTTCCTTATATTTGTTTTTTGCCTCCTTCTCCTCTTCCGCTTTCCTTCATATTTTCTCCCTTCTCTCATCCTGTTCATCCTCCTCCTCCTTCTCCTTCTTCTCCACTTTTCCTTCCTCTGCTGCTTTTTTTTCTTGCTAATACTCCAAATCCTCTTTTCTCTCCTCCTCCTCCTCCTCCTCCTCCTCCTCTCTACCTCTTCGTCCTCTGTGCCCTTCCTTCTCTTTCTCTCGCTCCTCCGCCTCCTTATCCTCCTTTTTTTTAATGTTTTTTTTTCTCCTCCCTCATTCTTTTTCTCCTTCGCCTCATCTTCTTTTTCTCTCTCACTTATTCTTCTTCCTCTTAGCAACTCTCCTCTTATTCTCCTTTTTATCCTTTCCTTCCTTCTTTCTCTCCTCCTCGGTATCTTTTACTCCCTGATAGTGCTCCGGTCCCTCCTCCTCCTCCTCCTCCCCCTCCTCCTCCTCCTCCTCCTTTTGTTTATGTTCTACAAATGATAAGTGGAAGTAATGGTTTGTTTGTTCGTTTGTTTGATTATTGGACTTGATTATCTATTTATGTCTGACCAGTGTTTGTTGTTGTTGTTGTGATGGAACCGGTATTGGGCGCACATTATTATTATTATTATTATTATTATTATTATTATTATTATTATTATTATTATTATTATTATTATTATTATTATTATTATCATTATCATCATCATCACACATTATTATCACACACACATTATTACGCACAATATTATTATTACATAAGAACATAAAAACATAAGAACATAAGAACGTAAGGAGTCTGCAGGAGACCAGTTGGCCTATACAAGGCAGGGATACAAGGCAGCTCCTGTACTCTTAACCCCACCTTACCTCACTATCCATGACTTTATCTAACCTCTTCTTGAATGTATCTATGGTATTGGCACCCACAACATGACTGCCAAGTCTGTTCCATTCATCCACCACTCTATTGGTAAACCAATTATTGCCTATGTCATTGTTGAATCTGAATTTATCTAGCTTAAAACCATTGCTACGTGTTCTACTTGGTTCTTTAACAACCAAAACCCTATTGACATTCCCTTTATTAAAGCCCTTCATCCATTTATAGACTTCGATAAGGTCTCCTCGCAACCTGCGCCTTTCTAAAGAGTGTAGATTTAAATGCTTCAGTCTGTCTTCATAAAGCAAGTTTCTCACCCCCTGAATCATCTTTGTCATCCTCCTCTGTACAGATTCTAACATCTTGATATCCATTCTATAGCAGGGGGACCAGAACTGAACTGCATA